>NC_091562.1:31385069-31395069 GCF_042767895.1 Penaeus vannamei
GACGTATCGCCTTCCAGGTAGCGACGAGCGTTGACAACGTGTGTACTGCGAATGCTGTACGAATCCCGTTCGAAGCCCCCATGTACAAGGAGGTCGACTACCGTAAAGTTAGCGATTGCTGCGAAAGCTGAGTTGACGGTGATGCCCTCCGCGCGACACCGCTTGATGAAAGCAGCTGTAGTTTTGGCGTCAAGGTTCTGTGTCCGATATAAGCTCCTTCCCTTTTCCTCGCCGACTCCCTTGAAAACTGTTTTTAGAAGTGAGCGTCGCCCCTGGAGTACCTGCCAGTCTGCTACCAATTTGCTCTGCAGCTCGGGATTGCCTTTCACTAATGCCACTTGTTCCTCTATCGCTTTCTTCGTCTTTTCATCCGATATGTAAATCCCGAGCTGTTCCTCGTCATTGATTTCTTTCCCTGCCAGAATATCGTCGAGGATCTGGACGATGAAGCCGCAGACGATGACGTTCGAGGTGCCGTCAGTGACAGCGTGATTAATGCCCAGGAACAGGGAATACCGATGAGGAAATCCTGCAACGCCTTCCCCAAACACAGCGTCGGGTGAGACGTTAAACTCCGGTTTCAGCTTCACGCACCACAAGGGACCTGTCTCTTTGTTGAAGCTGTATTGTTGAATTTTATCGTGTAGATCCGCGTCCTTCGTGTCATCTGGAAGTAACTGATACACTTTTTGATCAGTTTTCATACTACATGACAAATGGATATATAGATATTCATATAGGTGCGCGCGCGCGCGTGTGTGTGTGCATATAAATGGGCCAAAACATTCAATTTGCCTGTAATCATTTCGCTTTGTATCATGACTACCTTAGATATCCGTGTACGTATATGTATTTACAGTATACATACATTTGTACCTGCATAAAAATATATAATCAAAATGGTTTACATCATCAGGCCGAATGTGTAATCCACTGAGTAGTGTTTTCGTATGGGTGTGTATATACATACATAATGCCCATATATATATATATATATATATATATATATATATATATATATATATATATATATATATATATATATATATTGTATGCATCGTTCTGAAGACCCTACCTCATAGTCTATTATCTCCTGTGTCATCTCCCTGATCCATATGTCTCCGTCCCGCTCGCCGAAACACGTCTTCAGAATGGGCACTTTCCTAGAGAGAGAAAAAGGGCTTTGAATTAATTTTCCTGGTGCTAGTAATTTTCTGTGCACGGGAGTTCCTTCTCTAATATTCTTGGGCTCTATTGTTATCAAACTGTGGTGGTTTATAGTTGGCGAAAAGAGGAGCCACATTTGTAGTAGTCGTGATGAAGGTCACTAAAAACTTCCCGAGATGGTGATAAAAAGCTAGGAAGACGAATAGTTAAAGAGGCCTCAAGAAAACCTTATAAATTCTTGACAAACGTCGAAAATAGTTATTTAGTTTGATTTTATATATCTGTTTATGGATAGCTACTGATATAGCACAGCCTGCTTGTTCTTAGCGATAGCAGCGCCGGTCCGACCAATTAACAAATTATGAATTCCAAAACAACTAGAGGTAGCTTTCGTGACGTCACAATAGGCGACTACTGCTGTTTATGGCTGACATAGAATCGATCCATTCAGATAAATATAGAAATTAAGAAGCATATATAATAATCTTATATCTATTACCGTATAAAGGCGTCACCGGCGCATTAGACGAAGAAATATTCAGGGATAAAAAGTGACCGCCCCTTCGTACATGAGACCAGGGTGATTGTTTGAAGTACTTAGAGAGGGGGAATGCTGTCAATTACGGCAGTTCACTCGTTTATTTTCAGTAACCTGCATAGCACGGGAGAGGGGGGGGGGGTGAAAGAGAGAGAGAAAGTGGGGGAGGGAGGGAGAGAGGGGACGAGAGATAGAGAGAGAGAGGAGGGGAAGGAGGGAGGGATGATATATATATATAGAGAGAGAGAGAGACTTAAAAAAAAATTGCATCATTTGTTTTCTTTAAGAGATTCCAACACATGACCTCCCATGTTGAATGCAAAATTACCTTTGGCAATGGGTGAGAGCCCGGATGACCTGTTCTTCAAGCAGAGGTTCGCGTGTGCCGATGGTGAGCTGGTAACTGATGGCGAAAGGCTCGTAAAATTTCTCGGTCTCCGTTTTCTTCCATAACCACTTTCCTTGCGTCTCCATCCTGGTAAAGACTGAAAGGAACATTGTACATACAAATAAGTGTGTGTGTGTGTGTGTGTGTGTGTGTGTGTGTGTGTGTGTGTGTGTGTGTGATGAAGGACAGACCAATCATATTTCTGCTTCACAAAACAAAATAGAAATATGGTGAAATGTTCTTCCCTTTTCACACCTCACACATAGCCTCTCAAAAATAAATCACTTCGACATTTTCTTGAAACAACTTCCGTGAATTATTGCTTCTCGCACACAAAGCTTGTCAAATCATTTTAAATACTACTAAAACCACAAAGCTATATCATACCATATTTTCATAAAGGACTACACTGCACAATTTTCTCGGGACTATTGGATGTCTGTGCTATAATACATTCACTAATTACGGTAACTTTCCTTGTCAATTAGACAAAGTAACCTTCGATGATGGCACTGACATTATACCCTTATGGTACCCCAGTTTAGCTTCTTTCGACCTCATTTGACTTGGTATAGTGATAGTCTTGACGGTGAATGTTGTGATAGCTATGATGTTACTGATGACAAATTAATGACAAATATGTGATAATGATAAAAGTACCACTAGTAATAATGATACTAATAACAATGATAACTAGAGGCACTCAGAGAGCGAGGGTCACGGATGCAATAAAAACATTCACACGAAGAATTACATTAATCGGTAACGTCTTTGTTCCCCTATCACGCAATGTTAATGAATCCTTTTGAAAATTCACCAAAATTTAATGGCATCGTCGGCTGGCTAAGACACACCTCTGGTAAAAGTTTCATGAAAATTTGTTCATTATTTTTTTAGTTATCCTGCTAACTAATCAACGAACAAACCAACGCTACCAAAACATAACCTCTTTGGCGGAGGTAATGAAGATAATAACAGTAATCATTATAGTAGCACTAATGATGATACTAACACTAATGATAATGATAATACTAACAATAATGACATCACCGATAATAATCATACTAATTCTTAAACTTGAAGCTCTTAGACAGCGCCAAGGAAATAGGGTTCCTGATGAAATAAGAATATTCACACTTGAAGAATTACATTAAAGTCTTCTTTTTCTAGTACACTGGGGACATCCGTAAACATAACTTCCTTGGCGAAGATGATAAAGGTATTGATGATAATAATAGTTACAGATGCAATCATTCAAAAATCAGTTTCAAAATCAAAAGGAAGCAGACCAAATCAGAGGTAATTCTTGACATGGTTATGTAATGTCTGCAAGTCTGATGTAGAAGAGGAAACTGTGTCATGTGATTCTTGCTTAAACTGGTAACATTTCCAATGTGCCTCTGTAAAGAAGGCACCAAGAGCAAAATTCTGGTTTTGTAGAAAATGTTATTCAAGCATGAGATTTATTTTATAATCAAAAAAGTTTATCTGCTGTCAGTTCCGAAACTGCATTACACTCAAACTCAAAATGTTGCAAAATAAGTCTCCGCAAAAGTTATTTCAAAAGGTTTTGATTTGATTAAATTCCTTGCTATATTGTGGTTTCGTTTGTTTATATCTATGTATTTTTATAAGGCTGTTTTTCGGCTGCATGTTTTTAATTAAAAGATCTCACTAGAAAAAATTGCACTTTTTATTGTCTCGCTGAGAGTTGTAGAACAAAATTATGGCATTGACTATCAACTGTTTTTGTTAATAGAAAACAACCAGCCATTCGTATATATTCATTATATACTTAACTGGATTTTAGAACCTGCTACCCATGTGCCTATCGACAAATTAATTGAAACGCTGGTCGTATTTGTGAATAACAGTAAGAAAAAGACCCAGTAACTGACCTGTCAGTCGTGGCGACGATAGAACTCTAACATTGGTAGAAGAAATACATAATATGATTGAACTAATATCTCACCCTACCAAGCAGAGCTTTTTCAGAGTTTAACAAAAATGAGAAGATTGTCGGCAAATTGGCAAGTAAGCCACACCCAACTACGCCCATTTTATCGGCAAAAATTTGGTCCACACCCCCTTCGCATTTTATGTATAGAGATGTCCCTGCCCCGCCCCTCTATTGATAAGACTCTTGTATATGTAACTTCACAACGCCCTGGTCTCTTCTCGTCTCCTCAAGTCCACTTCAGTAGTTTATAGGCACGAAAAATTACAGAATAGGGATGAAAATCATAGAAATGTCAAACTGTAGGAAAGCATGTATGTCCACTAGGTCCTGAGAATAATTTATGATGTGCGCCCCTGCCGGAAAAAATAGCTCTTCAGTGCAGGCTTCCGACAAAAAACGCCGGAAAAATATCCCAGCAGAGTCTCGATCCGCCTATGAATATTGCGTGAAATGACAGACAGAATTACTGACTGTGCGCAAGCGCGAGTGTATGCTAAAATCTCATAAAATCCGGTGCCGGATTTGCTTGGGAATATTTATTGGGTGGGGCCTCACATGATTCTAACAAACCGGTCGTTTGGGACTATTACCATTCTTACCTATTGGGCTTTTATGTCTTACTCCAACGGCAGCTGACGGGCCACTAACTATTCCTTCAGCTTCAGAGGCAATGATAGTCTTTCGTTTTGTTCTTAATGCATCGTTCTTTTTTCAGTTCTTAAAGGCAAAATGTAGTGAACATTGACTGAAGTGAACGAAAGCGGGATGATGTTTTGACTACATTTTTTTTTTCTTTTTTTTTGTGGTTGAACAGTGTACTGTGTGTGTGTGTGTGAGCGAGTGTGTGTGTGTGTGTGTGTGTGTGTGTGCGCTTGCGTGCTTGTACGTACGGGTACAATGTGTATTCGACTTGAATATTATATGACATAATGCCTAGGTCGATGAATCAAACAGAAATACTAAAGTAGATAATGAGAGTTACGACTTCTTTTCTTTTTTTCTTTTTTTTAGATCAAGAAATTGAATTTTGGTACGAGTTGAAATTGCAGTGCAAGCAAACTTGAATAGCAACAGCAAGCAAAAAGTAACATCAGTTTGGAAGACGTTAGATACGACCTTGAATGCTGAATGCATTTCTCTCCCCCCCCCCCCCCCCCTTCTCTCTCTCTCTCTCTCTCTCTCTCTCTCTCTCTCTCTCTCTCTCTCTCTCTCTCTCTCTCTCTCTCTCTCTCTCTCTCTCTCTCTCTCTCCCTGCCTACCTTTACCTCTCTCTCTCTCTCATACACATCCATATGTAACTATAAGTACATACATATATCAATTTCTCTCTCTCTCTCTCTCTCTCTCTCTCTCTCTCTCTCTCTCTCTCTCTCTCTCTCTCTCTCTCTCTCTCTCTCTCTCTCTCTCTCTCTCTCTCTCAAGCCAATTTGCATAAGATCCCGTTACATAGAAGTAATTGCATACACCATAGGCTGAAAAAAACTATCAAAATATTCCTTTCAACGTGAAAGTTTCTGAATTCGAAAACGATCGAATTCTCGATGTAGGATTCATTTCTAAACAGAAAATGTGATGACCTTCTTATCTCCATATTCCTTACAATGAAAGGATAGGAGGCGATAAGTATGTGTGAAATACAAATAATATGTAGTTTAATATAAATCATTGTGATATGTAAACTCAGATTTACTGTACAAGTGAAATTTAAGCATATGACAAGTAATAGCGACGAATGTAAGAAGTAACAAACTATTGTTTTGATTTTCTTGAGTGCAAATCAGTGATAATGTTCGTGTTAAATGGTAGCTTGAGACTCTCGAGGGTTACTTCACTTGGGAAATCCCGTACACCCTACCTGGAAATCTGGAAAAAAATATGGAAATCCTCAAGAAATTCTTTGAAAGTCAGCAAAACTGCAGGGAATCCCAAGAATCCTTAAATATCGCAAATTTCCATTCGCAGCAATCTTTTTACAAAATATTGGTAATAGTACTTAAGATGTCTTTAAAAATTGGTAAAAAAAAATATAGAACTGCAAAACCGTGTCGCGATTATATATATATATATATATATATATATATATATATATATATATATATATATATATATATATATATATATATATAATTTGTGATTATCCTGTTGGGCTTTTTAGTCCCAACCAGTACTACGGAATTCCTTTTTTGGGAAAGCAACCTTTTTTTAAATAAAACAAAAAATGCCGAAGAAGCGATTACGCACAAGTCAAGTAATAAGGTTTAAGCGCGGTCTTGGTAAAGCATCATAATAATAATCGTAGCTGCAGGATGTAGTTTATTTTAATCCCCTAGTGTCTATTCTCGATTTTTTTTTTTTTTTTTTTTTTTTTTTTTTTTTTTTTTTTTTTTTTTTAGAAAGAAGATTGCTCCTTTTAAAATGCTTAAATTCCCAAGTAACGGTGGCTATCTCTGGAAGTGAGTTGGTTCAAACGACACTCAAGTAGTTAATCCATCATAAGAAGAAAACGAAAAATCATGAATTTTTTGTCTGAAGGGCTGCAGTAACCTGTAAGCAGCGTCATGCTATATGGTGAGGTAGAGCATTTCATGTGGAATCTGTAAGGTAACAACTGATAACAGCTTATTTTTTAAACATTTGCGATGATTTAATGGTTTGCTTCTATCTATCTATCTATCTTTGTATCTCTCTCTCTCTCTCTCTCTCTCTCTCTCTCTCTCTCTCTCTCTCTCTCTCTCTCTCTCTCTCTCTCTCTCTCTCTCTCTCTCTCTCTCTCTCATATGCACACACACTCAAGGTTATAGTTAGATTACGTAATCACAGAGACGATGTGCATTTTTCCTAGTGTCGTGTACTGCATTAAAGTCAGTCAGCCACTCTCTCTCTCTATCTGTCTATCTATCTCACTCGCTCACTCTGCCTCTCCATTCTTCAATCAGATTCATCCATTTCAATACTTTAACAAATATTCCATTTTGTTCCCCAAGCCCTCCACATTTCCTCTTTCGCTCGATTCAATAAAAGGAGTTTGTGAGTTGCATCGGCGTACATTCCACATATACATATATGCGAAGATCTATTTATAAAGCAATGCATTCATTTTTTTATTAATATTAATTGGCATGAAAAGGTGAAACAAAATCTCTTCCTAGATGTGATAAATGAAAAATTAGTCTATGCTTCCACATACGAAACCAGCTGTTTTAACCAATAGCCTCAGTCTAAGCAAACGTTTTCATCCTCGAGATTTTTAATTGATAATCTTACGAGCATAAATCCGAGTATATCCCAGTATTTCAGAAATGATAATTTTAATTCATTTTCTCGCTTCGTTTAACAATGGTCGGCAACACTTTTACTACAGAATCGCCTTTGTAATACTTGCTACAGAAAGGTTTATTCTACAAATACCTCACCTCCTCCAAAGAGACCTTTCTTATTTTGCCTACGCTGATTTTCCTCGTGTGTTTGAGTACCAAAACAACTCATTAATATATATGAATGTTGCACATCATAATATTCTACGGGTGCGTGCCGAGCGTCAGACAGTTGCGTTGTTTAGGAGATTGTGAAGAGAATTATACGAGTTATATTGTAGTGATAAATGACGCAACATGAACCCCTTTGAATAACCATTGACACGGACCTAGATATTAATTTCTATGCTAGGAAGTGAGGCGTCTAGAAAAAGGTAAACGAACCTAGATGTCCATTTCTGTTAGAAAGTGAGAGGCGTTTTAGAAGAGGATGAAGAACCTAGATGCTAATTTCTATGTTAAAACGTGAGAGCCGTCAAGAAAAACGTGAACAAAGCAAGTTGTTAAATATGTTAAAAGAGGGTAAATTAACCCAGTGCTATTTTTTATGCCTGGAAGTGAGATGCGTTTAGAAAAAAAGTAAACGAACCTAGATGTTAATTCCCATGTTAGAAAATGAGATGTAGAAAAGGGTAAACACAGCTAAAGAGTCAATGTGTAGGCGTATTAAAATGGACCATAACAAGGTTCAAGGGTTGGTATTTTGGTTAGCATAGTTATGCCCCAAGTCAACTGCGTGTTGCCCTGATAAAATGTATAAATGTATTGGTTTTAAGATTGTAGTATGCCAACTTCAGAATCCGGAATACAAGAATCATTAAAGAATTACTCCTAGAAAAAATAATCTTTCATCATATGGACACTTCCATTTAACTTGAGTGACTTTCATGATTTTTTTAAATCATTTCAAATTCATTTAATTTTATTTCTTTTGTCATTCATCTTAATTCTTTAGATTAATCTTCCATGGAAATACTTTTGGTCTTTATGCCATCTAAAATCTTCGTCATTCTAATTTGTTATGTTAACTGAAGGGATAAGTCATATAATTTTAATTTCACTTTAATTTATTGTTTAAGCGAGACATATATCTTGATCTTATCTCAGTTACTTTCTATTTTTTACTGAGGGAGTGTACATTGTGTAAACTTTTATTTTACATCTATTAGGAACATCTTGGAATATAATAAAACAGATACATGAAAAGAACCCGAAAAGTTTAAAAGTTCACTATGATAAAAATCACTTTAAAACACTTTTAAAAGTCTAAAGAAAGAAACAATCCAAAATCAGAAAATCGTCTCAAAACGCAAAGTTAAAATATAAAGGAAAACGTAGAAGGAGCATTACTCAAATCTGCAAAGATGAACCCATCTAATTGTAAGGGAAGTGGAGCAAAATTATTCTATCTTACCGCCTTAGAACTTATCCTTACAACCAAACTACAATATATATATATATATATATATATATATATATATATATATATATATTCAATGATAATAATAATAATAAAATCTCTTTACTCCAATGCCGGGTCTACACAACAGAGCAAATAAGGCAAATCTCGGGTCAAAAAAGGTCAATATTATAGTTATGTCAATAGATGGCGGTATCTCCCCCTTCCCACTGTTAAGTCCGCTTGATTTTGTTTACATGAACTTATTCTGAATGAGTTAATGTTGAACCGAGAAATCTTTAAACTATAAAATGAATAGGTTATGTGTGCTTGCTTGCCCCAGAGTAAAAGAAAACTAGAATAAAAAAAAGTAATACAATAATTGCTATAAGTAAAAAGGGGTAAAACCAATAGCAATATATCAATAATTTCCCCAGCTTTTATGAAGGTCTCAACAACCGGGGTACCGAAATAGCGTCTCGTGGGTCCTTTCATTCGTACAAGATATGCTCCAAATTATAAGGGTTCACTTCAACATCACACGTTCTAATTCTTGCGAGTGATGATTATACGTAGAGACAGATGTATGGACAGATACATATATAGATAAACACGCACTCACGATTATATGTATCTTTTCATTAACCCGTTTGCGAATCTACGTCTATCTTTTACCTGTCACCACAAAATTACACATATATTTTAAAGTGATGCGTGAAGATGATGCAGAATCCTTTCAGAAAACTTTTCCGCCATTTGTGAAGTGAGAAACGACGTGTTGTAGACAAGGGCATTCGTGAGACAGCCACGGAAAGTATGCATGAAATGTATGGACGGAGAAGGGACGCCGTGGACGGCCGCTGTTCTGAGGATGTGGACGGCCTGCACGTGGTCACCGCCCTCCGTCACCTTCTTCGTCACGTCGCCCATATTGGTGACGCAGAACTCGAACTCAAACCAGGGATCGAAGTCAGGATGCTTGGGCACGAGCTCCTTCACCACCTCCTCTTTCAAAGGCGTCCCGCTTCTGATTTTCCGCTGGAGTTCCTCGTGCACGGACCTGGCGTAGTTCCAAATGCCTTCCCCTGCGTCCCGCGGCGTCTTCACCACCGCTATCATGAACGGCAGGAGGTGACAGCCAAGGTACTTCGATGTGTCCTCCTCCCAGTAGCGACGGGCGTTAAGGACGTGGGCGCTGCGGATGCTGTACGAGTCCTTAGCAAAGCCCCCGTCC
>NC_091562.1:31422569-31442569 GCF_042767895.1 Penaeus vannamei
ATATATTTCTGTGTGGTTTTATATAAAGATGTATATGGAGAAATGTGGAAAATAAGAGAAGAAAATGAGTAAATTATGTTAATGAAGAATCATATATTTCAGTGCGGTTTTATAAAAAGATGCATATGGAGAAATGTGAGCTCGTCTAAGCAACTAGGAAACAAAAAATAATTACAGAGGGCTTGTTCAGAAAGAAACCATCATTTATTTCATAAATATGCCTATGGAAATTATAAAGTAGTAACACCTGTAAAACTACATGGTTCGTGGCATTACAGTACCGAAAGAGGTGTCTCAGTGCTTGAACAACGTGGTCCTCGAGTAAAGGTTCGCGAGTGGACAGTCCAAGTTGGTAGCACGTTGTGAATGGCTCGAAGAATCTTTCTGTTGTAGTGCTCTTCCATAACCATTTTACTTCCCCTGCCATCGCCACCCTTGAAGAGAGAGAAATGAATAGGTACCAGGAACTGTATTGAAATTATCGGTCTTTTTAACAGTTTGATTACAATAGTGCAACTTCTGCATCAAAAACATAATTATGAGTTGCCTTTCCTGAACTGTACTGTAATTATAGTTTTTTTCAACATAGTTTGATTGCAATTGTGCAACTTCTACTCTAGAAATGTATTTGATTAATTGGTATTCATATAACTGTGAGTTGCCTTTCAAAAAATGTAAAACAGAAGAAAGTGGGAAAAAATATAAAATACCAATTCCAATTCCTATGTAAACACAAACAAGGAAACGGACCATGTGCTTCCTTTTTTTAAGAGGCCGTCTACAACTACAACTTTTAGAAAGACTTTCTATGCTTTTGTAAAGAAAAGTGAAATGATTGAAATTATTTTGTTTTAGATGATGTATGTTAAATTTTATAACAGCACATTTGGGATAGTGTGTTTGTGTGTGTATATATGTGTGTGTGTGTGTGTGTGTGTGTGTGTGTGTGTGTGTGTGTGTGTGTGTGTGTGTGTATGTGTGTGTATTATATAGATATATAGATAGATGTATGTATATGTGTGTATATATATACAAATATACATATATATATATATATATATATATATATATATATATATATATATAAACACACACACACATATATACAAGAAAACACGAATATACCGGCCTTTCGCTGTACGACCTGAAGAAACAGAGCAAATACAATATATATATATACATATATATACATACATACATATATATACATACATACATATATGTGTGTGCGTGTGTGTGTGTGTGTGTGTGTGTGTGTGTGTGTATACGTGTGTGTGTGTGTGTGTGTGTGTATATGTATATGTATATATATACGTGTGTGTGTGTGTGTGTGTGTGTGTGTGTGTGCGCGCGCGCGCGCGCGCGTATTAACATTGTCATCGTCGCTTCGTTCTTACTGATGTTCTATTCACAATCAACTTGTGTGTGTTTGGTCCATATGTGTGAATTCTTACAATATCAATGGTGGTTAAAGAGACTACCTTGCAGGATGCCAAAAAGTACATTTCTTCGATCAGTATCTTATCTTATCGAAGTGCTGTGCCCTTACAGAGATTGACGACTATGGATTGCCACACCTGTCTCTCCTGTCGTTTGCAGTATATGTGTTACTGTTTCCACCTCCTACTGCCCTTCTTATTCCATCAATGTATTGTACTTGCCCACAAATTCAGTGAGAACATTTATAAATAATCTTTCTATATTTGAAAACAAGCTATATAGAGGTACCCTATTTGTAAGACTTCTATGCGATTTCCATTTCCAGAATAAAACAAAATAACACTGGTTTAACCATCCTACCTGACAGAAACAACCACAGTGTTGGTCCAACTGCCGCCGCCCGTTGAAGACTTTTAACTCTGAACGAAAACGCTTCTAGGGGACAGATGACCATATGTTTTTCTTTTATAAATGTAACGTTTAGATTCAGAATTTAACGTCAGTACTGCTGGACCGAATACGTCAAGTATAAGCGAAGAATTATGGAGCGCAGTAAATATACCCATAGTTAACCTTGGATAGTCTGTCAGGAGTTGCAACGCCGCATACTTTTTCACTAATTTCAAGTTGTTCTATAATCATTTGACTTGTTAGTTTGTCATGTGTTTGGTAAATTTAGGTTTTAGAAGCGTGAGATATACTTCGGGAACGCTTATTCTACGTGTGTTGTGGTAGTGACAGCTACGCGTCTCTTTCGTAATACATTTATTCTTTATTGTACTCGGCGATGTGTTTCGCCATAGTGAGTCGCATCATAAGAAACGAATATAATTATCTTGGAAAAAAATAACTTCAGAATAAACATTGTAGTTAGAGATTTGCACCTAATAAATCCTTTACCAATATACACTAGAAGCCTAACATAGCAACGCCTGTGGCACCCAAGGTTAGTGAAGGAACCCAACACCCCTTGAGGCTTGATCTATAAGAAAAAGATAACAGCACGTACAATGTTGGGATCAGAAAGACAGCGGGGAACCAAGGACGCTTTACTATATCGCTGTTGTATATTCAGAAAATTAAATTGTCATCTTCATATACGATTTATTTCGCCATTATAGATTTGAGTACGTCTGATAGCGCGCGCGCGTGTGTGTAGGCATGTTTTACAAGTCTACGTGAGAAAGCCTAGAGCCTTGCCTTATCCCCGAATTGGGATTCCCAGCAATAAACAGAAAAAAAAAGATGTCTCGAGCAGAATTGCCTTGCTCATCTGACACCCTGACAGCCGTTCTCATCGAGTCGCAACGCACGCCCATTGCGGTAGTACTGTGGCTGGCAAACATAGTAACAGTCTTTCCCTTGTTTCCATGGGAAGAGTAGAATACTTATGCTTATAAAACTGGTCGAGTCCGACTTTATATGTTGAGAGAATGGTGTGTTTAGTAAACATGGCTTGAATTAGGAGTTATGAGGGTAGTGTAAATGGCAAGAACTATGTGCTTCTCTTCATTTATGTACAAAGCGCTAATTTAATAATTTACTAGCGAAAAGAGATTCATCTGTATCGCATTACAACTGCATTATATTACGGTTGTATTACCTAGAGATTTTAATACCTTAAATGCCTAACAACCTCCCTCGCCACATTAACCTATCCTAACATCCAAATGAACTAACCAAAATAACATTCTTGTTACTACTTCCAACGACTGTTCTGAACAAAACTCACTTCATAACTCGTTCCTGGAATCAGCCGCTTACACAACCACACGCATATAAATTCCTTCTGTATATTTGCGCTTCATATGCTTGGCAATTTGTTTTGTTACTGACACTAGCATCAGCCGAATGACGTAAAGCAAATGTCCTTGAACTATCTACACGCCGCACATTCATTGCTTTGAGCGTCATGAGAATATTGTTACGTAACATTTTGGGGCATTTGTAAGACTTGGAACTTGCTAATATAGACTTTTATGTCGACTGCCTCTGAAATAATGAACAAATAAAAAATAACTTCGATAATAGAGTGGTGTTTTAGCATAGCAACCCGGCCGTACAGGCCAAGCGCAGAGAATCTCATTTACTAATTTTTCCTTTTCTCGGATGGATCATCAAGTTACATCTGCTTTAAGTTATTCATCACGTATGAATGTATTATTGATTGACTGACCGGTCGACTGATAAGAAATGTGGAAGAACTTATGAACTTATGAGGCAATGTCCTGTGTAATTAAGTCAGAAATATATAATTACCATACTACGAGAGAAGCATAAACGTCACATCGACAGACATGTAATAATTTAGAAAGTAGATATTACCCTGCGCAGAAAAATCATCAAAACAAACCTCATCGTTATGCTGTGTATGATCTTACGTTATGCACAATGGTAGGAATTTCCACATATTTTCCTTCCTTATTAATTACTAGTCTAGCTCACTCTATGTCTTTTTGTTTGTTTTATGTTAACCGTGTGTTTGTCCTCAGATTATCATATTTATTTGGTGTATTAAGGTAATTTTAGTTTGATCATTTTGGGTGTTTGTTAATTCACGGCCGTAAAGTCTCGATCCCGTCCAAGATTCGTGCTTACGAAAGGAAACCTGATCCAATAAACATTGTTTCTTCCTTTCTTTCCTTTTCTTCTCCCTCTTCGGTCCTGTTATTGACTGAATATTATTAGGTTTTCACAAAGGAGAACTATCTACCGGATGGCGCTTAGATAACCAGGATTGTTTTTGTTTTTTTTCTTATGAAGCACTACCTGAGTACCTGTCCGACACGTGTCTTATTTTCGTGATCTACGTAAGCTCCTATTTTAAGATTTGGGGGGGGGGGATTATAACGTATTCGCGTAAAACAGTCACTATTCCTCTTACATCTAGGTGTTTGGATTTTGGCTCGCAATCTAGCGTTTATAAAGATTCTTTAATTGCAGAGTTATAGCTCAATTAGAACACGGTGTTATTACCTTGTGATGTGTATTTATTACCTCCGCTAAGGTAGTTACGTTTTTGGTGGCGTTGGTTAGCTTGTTTGTGGGTTCGTTGGTTAGCAGGATAACTCAAAAAGGTATAAATAGAGTTTTCTGAAAAAAAAACGAGATATGTCTTATGCTAACTTAGTTGCCATTAAATTTTGGAGGCGATACGGATATCATTTGTTCGTTTGTTACAGGACAACAACAACAAAAAAGAAAAAAGAAAAAAAGTGCTTTCAATAAATTTTCATGAACATTTTACCAGACGTGTGCCTTAGCAAAACTTAGAATCCATTGAATTTTAGTGGTGATCTGAATCCAGGGATTTTGCGAATATTTTTATAGCATGTGACCTTACTGCCATGGCGGTGGCATTGCGATCTTTGACTGCTCCGTGTTGATATATGTGATATTAGAGCACGTGTTCCCAAGCTGGTTTTGTCTTATCTACAGTACCTAATGATAATTATCTAATGTCAGTACACTGGAATCTGTCCATGTAGTGTTCTTGGTCAATACCTATTCGCATATTTGCACTGTTCATAACTATGGAGATCATTATATATATTGGTCGGCGGCCACAGAATAGAAAAGGTCGGAAACCACTGATTTATGTCATAAGAACACACAGGTACCCTATCAGTTAGGTCACTACCGAAATCGCAATCCTTACATCAATGAAATTCTTACAACGGTAAAGCTAGGTGATGACCTATCTATTTTCTCTGCTCGACTGCTATTTCATACGATAATCCTCGAAAGTTTTTCTTCCCTAAATAAGGTATGTTAATAAAAACGAAACTGAATAATGGGGGTGTATTTTGAAGTCCTACACGAGGATATTTCTATTTTATCATTATTATTTATTATATATATATATATTTTTTTTTTTTTTTTTTTTTTTTTTTTGGGGGGGGGCTGTCAGTTGCACATGGTTCAGTCTGGAAGTACAAAGGCCTGCCCGCCCTCACACACACACACATGCGCGCGCGTGTGTGTGTGTGCTCGTTTGCGTGTTCGAGTGCGTGTGTGTGCCTGTGAGTGAGCGAGTGCGTATATGTGTGCGTGTGTGCGGATGAGCTTGGGGTAAATCATTACTGTGTGTTCAGCATAACTATGTTTTGTGTGTGCGTTTGTGAGTTTTTGCGCGTATTTGCGTATGCGTGTGTATGTCAATGTGAGCGTCTGTGAGTGAGAGTGCGTGTGTGAGCCGGTGTGTTTGTGTGTTAGTCAGCGTGATTGATATTTTGTAATTACAGTTATGCTGTAAGGAGATTATTCTGTAAACATGCGCGTTCTGTAGATGTATACGTGCACACATATATGTTGGGTGCAGTGGCCGTGAGTAGTATTCTTCCTAGCTATTTTGATGCGCTTTTTAAAAATCGCCACATATCCATAATCCCTTCCTGAATTTCCCTGTACTGAACTTCAAAACACAAACATATACGCACAACATACGCAAACAAAAGCCAAAGCCCACACCTACACATACCACCGAGTGCTCTTACATACATAAACAGACGGAAAATTGTCAAAGAAATCATTATGTAAACATTCCCTTTTTACCTTTTTCGCCCTGATTACCACCTAAGCCAGAGTTTCCAACCTGGGTGTCACGGGATACCTTCTAGGGGGCCATAGACCAATATGAAAATTATGACGTCGAACTAAACTGAATTCTATCTCACCTACAGTACATATAATTATCTCTTATATCAATGTATTGGAGTCTTTCTATAGTGTGTTCTTCTCATGTAGCTACTGACACCAATACACCATTCATAATTAGTAATAACTGAATAAAAAAAAATACAGACACTGAACGGGGCCATGGAGATTATGACCACGGAACGAAAAGGGAATCAATGCGTTAAAGTGTGCGTTTTATACACAGTATGACACGGCGTTATTGAAATTTAGCATTACACTAACACTATTGAATACCTCATGTCATTACAAATATGGTCACGGATAATATCAAACTAATTCCTAAGTAACTTGCTGGTTGTGTTTAAGAATCTTAGACTACGTGGCCCATGTCTACTTGTGGTGGCTGTTCCTTGTGATTCATATATATATATATATATATATATATATATATATATATATATATATATATATATATATATATATATATATATATATATATATACACACACACACACACACACACACACACACACACACACACACACACACACACACACACACACACACACACACACACACATATATATATACATATATATATATATATATATATATATATATATATATATATATATATATATTAGTCTTCCCTTATTTTTCTTTAATATGATTTCGATACAGAATTCTACATCCGTCATTCATTGCCAAAGTCCGTGCTAAGAAATTAACTTAAGTGAGCATAAATAAAATTATAAATATGATGAAGGACTAAATGTTTATTCTAGCTTCACTGGAAGAACATTAGACTCTTTAAAAAGAAATTATTATTAAAGTACTGTAGATTGACTAATAGTAAAATGCTTAAAAAAATAATTCACAAAGGAGATTATACATAGAGCAAAGTATTTGCAAACATGGTAAGCCACGAGCTGTGCGGATAGGTGCCCCATGATTGTATGCTTGCGTGCACAGCACACCCATGGGCCATGTCCTCACTCATTCACAGTACGTCACTTTATGCACGGAATATATACATTCAGGAAACAGTGTTAATAATCCCATGCACTGCTTTAACCTTGTCTTCCTGCGACACACATGAAAAATACATTTCATATTGCTACTTTACATAACATTTACCAAGATCCCAGTCCGTCCAAACATTTCATCGAAGAGTATCTTCGCTGATTCTTCATTTATATTCAATGTCTTGAAGTGACGCATGTAGATATTTGAAAACCAACTGACCACACTGTTTTGCGGTCTCTGGTTTAATGCGTTCTGTGCTGTACAAAATGTTGACGGCAAGGCGACTACGAAGTGTGGACGAAATGGCAGAAAGTAGCTGGAACTTTGTGTATGGCGGCAGGCCTACAGATATAGATTGGCTCTGCATTTCGACTACCTTTCATTACCAAATGTGTCACGTCTCCCATGTCGGAGACGGTATAATCAAATTCAAAAACACCGGAATACTCAGGTATGAGTTTCTTGATTGCTTCCTCTGGTAAAGCAGTGTCTGTCGAGATCTTTCTGAGTTCCTGATTCGTCTGCCTTACGTAGTTCCAGATATTTTCGCGAGCGTTTCTGGGCGTTTCTACAGTCACAGGCACGAGCGGCATCACATGACATCTAAGGTATTCACCATCAGAGGCTTCTCCCCAGTATCTACGGGCATTGAAAACGTGGTCGCTGTGGATGTGGTATGTGTCTTTCTCAAGCCCTCCATCCATTAGATCCATCATAGCGTGGTTAGTGATGGCCGTATAAGCTGAGTTGACTGTGACGCCTTCAGCACGACACCGCTTGAGGAAAGAGGCAGTGGTGTCGGAGTCGAAAAACACGGTTTCGAAGCCCGTTGTGAGAGGCATGTCTTCATTGATCTTGTAAGTCGATTTGTAGAACGACTTCTTCTGGCAAGCTTGAAACTCCTTTGTTTGGCGGAGAAGAAGCTCGGAGTTATCCCGTAATGCTTTTACTTTCTCATTTATTATCGCATCTGTCTTCTCAGGTGATACGAAGACTGCAAACTGTTCATTGTCATCGATGGGTCTGCCTGCGCTCATGTCATCGAGGACTTGGGCGAAGAAGCCGCAGATCAACATATTGCTGGTTCCGTCGGTGATAACGTGATGGATACCAATAAATACAGTAAACACGTAAGGATACCCTAGCAAGCTGTCACCCACACTTTCTCGAAATAGTCTGGCGCACCACAGAGGGCCGTTCTTCTTATCAAAACTGTACCGATGCAGCTCTTTGTGTACGTCTTCTCTTGTAACATTTTCAATAACCTAAAATAAAAGAAATGTAATTAGCTTCTCTGGTCTTGCTCTAATGCCGTGGCGTAAATGCTAATATCAATAAAGATTTCATTAGACGTGAGGTTTTTCCTTAGATACGGCTTTTTTTATTTGTAACACTCTATGTGTGACATCTGGTGACCTAATTTAGTGTTTTAGGCCCGTACTTTTAAAACCTTTCGCCAGGGCTGGCGAAAGGTTTCGCCGGGCGATCCGGAATTTCGTACTTTTAAAATCATGCCTGGCGAACGTTCGCCAGGGCTGGCGAAAGATCATATTGGAACAGCCTGGCGAAGCAAAGGTGCGAGAGCTGTTTGAATACCATTTTCTTGCTTTCAAATTATAAATTAGTAACATATTTGTGGATGATATGATGTAGGAATCACATTGAAATTATAAAATATCTTAAAATCATAATTTATTATGAAATAAGGTATATACGTATTTTTTTCAAGACCTTCGATGTTCCAGTCGAGAGCTCAAAACATCAGCTGTATTCCTACCCCCCTACCCCTACCCCCCACCCCCGAGATGACTTATTTAGATTTAGGTTGTTGTTATTTTGGTTGTAAGGATAATGTTCGTTTCACAAATATTACCAGAAGTGTTTTTTAAGGCGGCATGTTTACTTTTGGCTATAGAAACATCGCTGTAGTGCTCCACCGCCCTATAAGGAGGCGTGTTTAATGATACCCTTGTAGGCCTATAGCTCAATATCAAATATCAGTTAGGAATAGTAAAATAGTAATTTTTAAACTCTTTTGTTAAAGTATAAAGTTATTTTTTGTATAAAAGTATAAGGTTGATATAGTATAGTATAAAGTACTTTTAAAACCTTTCGCCAATGCTGGCGTTCGCCTGGCGAAACTTCGCCAGGCGAACATCGGAGTGAGGGAGGCCTTACTTTTAAAACCAAGGCAGGTGTTCGCCAGGCCTGGCGAACGTAAGGGATAGGTGCTAACATCTTGTATTCCTGCTAAATCTAGCGCTTCGGCGAATGAAAAAAAAACGCGAGAAAAAGCAAAAGGTTTTAAAAGTACGGGCCATAAAGTTAACCTTGTTATAGTATAAAGTGTAGTATAGCATAGAGTATAAAGTTAATTTTGTTATAGTATAAAGATATTTTCAACTTCTTTGTTATAGCATAAAGTTAAATTTTAACTCCTTTGTTATAGTATAAAGTGAGACTATGGCGGAAACAACATTTTCGTCTTCTCTCGAGGTTAATAATTAAGTTGAGGTTATGTTATGTGCACTGCAGATGTAAACAAATTTGCGCTAGATTTAGCGGGAATGCAAGATGTTAGCGCGTGGCGATCCCTTCGCCCGCCCTGGCGAAGGTTGGGTTTAAAAGTAAGGCCTCTCTCACTCAGAGGTTCGCCTGGCGAAGCTTCGCCAGGCGAACGCCAGCACTGGCGAAGGTTTTAAAAGTACGGCCCTTAGTTATTGCAACACCTTCTGGAAAAGGTACAGTCCTGCCACATATTTGTCGTCTTTCTGAACGGAGCATTGCGTACTGATTATGAAATTTCCAGTGTGGTTCTAAAAATGGATATGAAGCATATTTGTGTCAGGTATAGCCTGCTTCTCTAACATATGATGATTCTTGGGGGAAAAATCTATCTAATCATCTAATCATATTGGGAAATCACTTACAGGGCCTGAGAAGCGAGCTGCGAAGGGTGATAATTGAATAAATTATCTCCAATCCTAAATCTGCTAGTGTGTACTTTAATTATATTGAGTGGAATTATCTTCTGTATTCGGACTACTAGACTGTATTTGTAACTCATATGCAATACAAACTTTCAGGTTTGAATCGAGACAAAGGGCCTAACATACTATGACTGGATCTTTAACAAACTGTTTAGAACTAAATGAATATGGATATCAGTACTCACAGACTCCTACTTCAGTCACAAGCATAGATCACAAACCCTTGGCTTAATATTATACCAAAAGCCTGCACTTTTCCCTCCCCTACTCAAGTCTACACTCGTGGGTCCAAAACTTTTTTTTTTCAGTGATGACACCCTAAGCTCGCGTAGCTTTTTCTGCAGCACCCTTCTTTAACTGTCTGCCATTAGCCTGCATAGGTTTATTCTGTACCAGAGTAGATCTTAACCCATTTCACGAAGAACTGCTGCTTGCAAGAAAATAATTACAGATTATAGTCCTTAATGATAAGAGTAAATTTGAATTCAGACACACTAAATTCAGAAGAAGCATGATACACACTTAACATATGGCAAAAAAAAAAAGAAAAAAAAAAGAAAAAAAAAAAAAAAAAAAAAAATATATATATATATATATATATATATATATATATATATATATATATATATATATATATATATATATATGTATATATATATATATATATATATATATATATATATATATATATATATATATATATATATATATATATATATATATTCTTTCTCCCCCGAGTTACTCTACATGGACTTCGCGTGATTGTTTGGAATATTATGGTACCTAACTTGCGAAGTGCTCATCTACACACAATTACTGACAAATCTCCAACTAGTAAACACTTACCTGGAAATCGATTTTCTCCCGCGACATCTCCCTCAGCCAGGCTTCGCTGTTTCGATCCCCGTAACACGTTCGTAATGCTGCTACTTATCTGTAGGAAAGAGTGTTGTTCTGTTTTGCTTTGAACTATTCGGTCATTAGATGTCAGGTACTTCAAAGAATTCTATCTCAGTTTGTTTATTTACCTTACGTTTTTGTTTCTGTTTTATGATTCGAACGAGTCTGATTCTTTTTGTGAAATGGAGCTGACCAAGAGGAGATTGATGGTTTTACAGTATGTAATTTATTGTTGTGGAGTCTTGACCAAAAAGATTGCCATTGTGTATACAAGAAGGTTTTAAAGTGGGGGTAATAATCCGTAGCTGGAATATGTGAGAAGCGTAGTTGAGGTGATGTGGACATTGCGGCATAGCGTGCAAGAGTATCTGCCTGTTCATTGCCAGGGATTCCAACATGGCTGGGTACCCAGCAAAATCTGACAGATTTGTGACGTGTGGATATATTGAACAACCAGTTCTGGATCTTACAGACAAGGGGATTGGTCGAGTGCATAGACTTTATGAGGGTTAAAGAGTTACGGGAGTCGGTAAAAATAGTAAAAGAGGAAGAGGGGGATGAGTATATGCGTCTTAAGGCAAAAAGGAGTGCATACAGTTGTGTAGTAAGGACACTAGATTCAGAAGGGAGGGTGTATTTGAAAGTGCAATTTGGGAATGTTACTGCGAATCCAGCTCCTGAGATGGATTTGGTACCGTCAGTGTAAACATGAATGCTGGAGGAATGAATGGAGACATGAGTGAGAAGGATAGAGGGGGGAATATCTGATTTTGGTGGGTCAGGGAAAACTGAGGAGCAAATACAGGGGTTAGGTATAAGCCATGGAGGAATGGAATGGACAGAAAGTGGGAGAGGTCGGAGGTGAGGAAAGGGGGAATGGGAGAGGAGGGTATCCATGCGTACGGGGAGAGGAGTTGGTAAACGTAGAGAAGAGGGAAAGGTATGAAGCAAGGATTGTGGAATAGTTAGTTTGGTAAGGGAAAATTGGTGAAATTGAGCATAGCATCGGAGAGAGAAAAGGGCTCGACGTCGAGAGAGGGACGGCATGCCAGATTCAGTATATAGGCTCTCAACTGGAGAGGAGCGGTAAGCGCCTAGGGCTAAGCGGAGACCACTGTGGTGGATTGTATCAAGGTAAGACGAGAGGTTGAGGCAGAGGAGTAGATATGGCATCCATAATCTAGAGTGGAGAGAATCAAGGTAACATGAAGATGGAGGAGAGTTTTGCGATCTGAGCCCCAGGATATGTGTAAAAGAGTTTGTAAGATTCGGAGGCGGCGTTGAGCTTTTTCTTTGATGTACAAGATATGGTCTCGCCAGGACAATTTCGAATCAAATATAACGCCTTGGAATTTGCCAGAAGAACGGTATTGGAGTGGAGCGTTATATAAGTAGAGTGGGGGTTTGGGGACCGCACGTGAGCGAGAGAAAAGGATTGGGAAAGATTTGGAGGTAGAGAAGCGAAAGCCATGGCTGGTGGCCCAAGAAGTTACTGATGTTATTGCAGACTGAAGGAATTGATAGAGATGGTATGGATGTGCCAGATGCATAGATGGTTGTCATCAAAATATAGTGATGCCTGGGCTCCTGGTGGTAGGACTGAGACTATGTCATTTACAGCAAGAAGGAATAAAGTGGTACTAAGCACACTTCCTTGTGGGACGCCTTCGAATTCAGGAAAGGATGATGACGTGGAAGAGGCAATTTTGACCTGGAAAGTACGTTTAGAAAGGAAGGATTTAATGAAAACGCCCATGTTTCCAAGTAAACCTAAGGAGGACAGTTGTTGGAGGATATGGTATCGCCATGTGGTATCATATGCCTTTTCTTGATCAAAGAATATGGCTAATATGGATTCATGGCGTGCAAATGCCGATATAATATATGTCTCAAAATGGGCAAGTGGGTCTGCTGTACTTCGGGCACGCCGGAAACCAAACTGGGAAGGGGAAAGGAGATTATGAAATTCAAGATACCGCATTAAGCGGAAGTTAGTCATTCGTTCTAGTAGTTTGCACAAGCAGCTAGTTAGAGTTATGGGGCGGTAATCTTGGGGTAGGGTACCTGTTTTATTAGGTTTAAAGAAAGGTAGGTAAGAGCTTCTCGGGAAGGGAAAGGGAAATTTCCTGACGTCCATATGTGGTTGAAATAGTTAAAAGGAAGGATAGAGAGGAAGATGGGAGGTGTCGGAGCATACGATAGTGAATACCATCAGGGCCTTCATGAGTGTTGCGGCACGACTGTAATGCAGCGTTGAGTTCAGAAGAAGAAAAAGGAACATTATAGGACTCATCAGAGGATAGGGTGAAGGTAATAGGGATGCACTCCTTGATGGCTTTAATGGAAGAAAAGTGTGGGGAAAGGTGAGAGCCACTACTGACCTGGCTGAAAAAGTTGCCCAGTTCATTAGCTACTACGACAGGCTCAGAGATGAGAGTATCTCGAATATGGAGGACGGGTGCAGGATGGGGGGGGGGGGGATGTTTGCCTGATAAAATATTTATGGATCCGTCGCCAAACAGCTGAAATTGATGTAGATGTAATTGAGGATACATAATTTTGCCAGCTATTTGTTTTGCTGTTTCTAATTGTACGGCGAAGATGGACAGATGCTCTTTTAAAGGAAATAAAGGCTGATAGCTGGTGAGGGGTGCCTCGTTTGTAGCGATAGCCGTTCCAGGCTGCTCGTTTTAAACGAAGCGCTTTGGTGCAATCAGAATTCCACCATGGAACACATTTAGAGGTATAAGGTCTTGAAGTTCGGGGAATGGCTGTATAGGCAGCTCTTAGGATCGTGGTTGTAAAACATTGTAGCGTATCTGAAATGGACGGTAAGAGGGGTGGAGGGATAGGTATAGTAGAGAGTGAAGTGAAAGTATGCCAGTCAGCTCTATCAGAGCACCAGCGTGGAGGATTAGGAAGTGGTACATATGAAGTAGGAGAAAGGATTACTGGGAAGTGGTCACTATAGGGGAAGTGGTCTAGAACTGACCAATGGAAATCTAAATGTAGAGTAGGAGAGCATAGAGCGAGGTCAAGGCATGAAAAGGATTGTGTGCGCATGGCAAAGTGGGTGGGGCGATCTGAATTAAGAATAATTTGGTTATTTGTGAAGAGGAAGCGTTCTAGAGATCGGCCTCGAGAGTTGGTGATAGAGTCACCCCACAGAGTGTGGCGGCAGTTGAAATCACTAACTACGAGAGAAGGTGGTTGGAGTTGGAAAATTAGAGTTTCAAAGGCAGCAAAGTCAATGGGATGGGGAGAAGCAGACTGAAATCACTGTGATCCAGCGGCGAAGAAAGATGCGAATAGCTGTGCACGGCCAGTAGTTTGTATGGGAAGTATGACATAAGGTGTTTTATGATGGATAAGTATAGACGAGACATAAAGGGAGTGTGGGGAAGAGATAAAATGGTAATTGGGAATTGGAATAGGAGGGTGTGTGAGGAAAGTCTCTTGGAGGCAGATAATAGATGGATTATAAGAAGCAAGGATATGACGTAGGTCTGGTCTATGAGAACGGAAACCGCGAATATCCCAATGTAGGAGAGCTATAGCTTATGAGTGATATCGCATACGGTACGTATTGGGGAATCTGGGGGAGAAGGAGCTAGGGGGTGTGAAGGAGGGGTATTAGGAGGTAGGGAATCTGGGGAAGGGCATTGTTGTGACATGAGTGATTCTCGTGTGTATCCGGGAGGGAGTGGAAAGGATAGAGGGGATGGAGAGAGGGAGAATGTGCCTATAGTTGGGGTTGAAGGGGGTGGATTGTGTTGGGATGGAGTAGATGTGGGGGGAATATTAGTGGTAGGAGGATGGATATCGGAAGGATGGATAGTTGGAGTTGAAGGGGATGTGTTGTCTTGGGAGGGATTGAGAGGAAGGGGTGTAGGGGTGCTGTGAGTAAGAGGGGGATGGATATCGGTGGTGGACGGAATTGAGGGGGTTAGGTTGTGTTGAGAGGGAGTAGGAGGACGGGGTGTAAGAGGGGGATGGATATCGGTGGTGGACGGGTTGTGTTGAGAGGGAGTAGGAGGAAGGGGTGTAGGGGGAATATTAGTAGGAGAGGTATGAATATCGGCAACCACTTCAAGTGTGGAAGGAGCATGAGTTATGGGATCTTGTGTCTTAAGCATATAACTTTGGATGTCATCCATTGTTTCTGCAATGGAATTGATTGGAGAGTTTGGTGGGAAGATAATTGTTTCTGTAGTGGAGTTGGTTTGGGAGTTTTGTGGGATAAAGCTTTTCTTATGAGGGGGGGAAGAGGAGACTGGTGTCTCAGGAAAAAAGGTAAAGGTAGATGAAGGTGATTGTGCTGTAGGGGATGGTTAATGGTTAATGATTATTAATGGTTAAAATAAATGTGCTAGACATCTAAGGTCATATAGCACTATACTATGGGAAGGTATAGTAAAGGAGGATTTCAGGAGATAGTTGCTGTGTCAACTATCTAGAGTAGTGTTGAAAGGTTGAAGATGGGGGGAAAAGGTTATGGTGTTTTAGCAGAATCTGTGGGATTCTGTAAGGATGTCTGATATGTTGGGAGGTCGGTGAAGGGAGGATAGGTGTGGAAATGCAGAGGTACGTGCTGTATTAAAGCGTGGACAGGACAAGAGAATGTGTGGAACTGAAAGAGGGACGTTACATAGAGGACATAGGGGCGGGTCTGAGCGTGACATTAGATAGGCGTGTGTTAGGCGAGTGTGGCCAATACGTAAGCGTGCGAGGGCCGTCTCCCAACGTCTGTTTTTTGTGAAATGGAGCTGACCAAGAGGAGATTGATGGTTTTACAGTATGTAATTTATTGTTGTGGAGTCTTGACCAAAAAGATTGCCATCGGGTATACAAGGTTTTAAAGTGGGGGTAATAATCCGTAGCTGGAATATGTGAGAAGCGTAGTTGAGGTGATGTGGACATTGCGGCATAGCGTGCAAGAGTATCTGCCTGTTCATTGCCAGGGATTCCAACATGGCTGGGTACCCAGCAAAATCTGACAGATTTGTGACGTGTGGATAAATAGAACAACCAGTTCTGGATCTTACAGACAAGGGGAGTGCTGTAGGGGAAGAAGGGTTAGAACATTTAATCTGTCTACTGCGGGTAGTGCGGGGAGGGAGAGGGGTTGGTGTTGGGGCTGTAGTTGAGATTGGAGCTGTGGTTGAGATTGGGGTGTCTGGGTTTAGAGTGGCAAAGGAATTGGTCTGAAGGAGGTAGAATGTAGAAGTGGAAATGGGGACATCTTGGGGTGGAGGGAGAGGGGCTGAGCGAACGATGTTACTAGAGTATGGAGTATGAGAGAAACCTTGTCGACGTGCTTCCTGTCTGGCTTCACGTAAAGTGAGACCATTTTTGTATCTGAGAGTTGCTACCTCAGATATAGTGGGACAGCCTCTATAAAATACATTATGGGGGCCGCCGCAGTTAGCACATGTTCGTGTTTGTGCTGAGCAGTTTGATCGGTTATGACCAGGTTGGGCACATATGGGGTATCGGTCTGTGGAACTGCAATGTTTGGCAGGATGTCCAAAGCGTCAACAGTTTTGACATTGATGGGGAGGGGGTTGGTATAGTCGAACAGGGAGGGATGGTCCACCGATGTAGATACGTAAGGGAAGGTCATGTGTACGGAAGGTAATTTTAGCAATGATGGTCGGATTCTTTCGTTGACCTTTAGGAGGAATGGTGTAGCAATGTATTGATTTCACATCTTGGTCTTTGAGGCATCCTAATAAGTCTTCTCCACAGTCTGACCAATCTTTGGTATTGACTGGTTAGTTTGCTGGGGAGAGAGAGACAGTTCCGGTACAAGTATTAAGGGTTGGATGAGGTTCTGCAGGAATGGGGTTGCCAGAATGATCAGTTAAATTTGATAGTGCTATAGATTTAGTTTCTGATCTGACTGTTACAAGACGGGAGTGATTGCATCTGGTATATAAAGGGACTCTGCCTACTTGTTTTTGAAGGCATTGTTGATAGAGAAGAGTGTTGCCTGAGTAAGGAGCTGTAGAAGGGATCACGAAAAATCGGTCCCATTTAGCTGGGCTAAATAGAGTATTTAAGATATCTGTAGGGTTGGTGGTGGTGGATGGTCGGAGATGTGTGAAAGAGGGAGTATTATGGAATGATGGAGAATAAGGCTGTAAGGTAGTAATAAGGGAGGATTGGGTTTTTGATGAAGGTTGCAGGGATAGAGTTGATGAATTTCAGGAAGTTAGTTGGGTAGGAATGCCTTCTGGAGATTGAGTCTCTGCTTGGGTGGGTAATGCACTAGTAGGCATTGAGGAGTTTCAGTATTCGGAGATGTGGTCAAAGGAGAGCCTGGGGTGGGGTTATTTGATAAAGGGGCTAGCCTCATTGCCTCTAATAAAGGGGCTAGCCTTATTGCCTCTAACAAAGGGATTAAATTTTCATTACTGGTCATGGGGAACCTTGATTATATAAAAAGACCTAACTCCTTTCGCTACTGAAGGTAAGGGCTAAAATTAAATCGGGAGTACTATGCCCATAGTTCCCGCAGGCCGTTCATGACTGGCACCAGGTCAGCCTTTCAACCTCTCAGCATGGCTCTCATACCTTAGGAAGTAGATAGTAGAAGAGAATGGAGAAGGGACGGAAACAAAAGCTGGAGAGGGAAAAGACCATGCAAAATTAGTTGAGTCGAGGGCTGAGGCCCTAGGCAGAGGAGATCCCTGTATTGGGTCTCAGTCTTCGTTTCCTAAGTCCCACCACGACAACAACGGGCAAGGGAATGGGGGGGGGGTGTATGTGTGTGTGTATTTATGTTTAAGATTATTGCAATTATTTTTAACTGAAACTTTTCAGTGCTTGCATTTACTTGTATGTGCATTCACATTCCTATTAGTTTCAACAGCCATACCTGTTTCATGTGAAGGAAGAAATAAAACAAAAAAACACAAGCTTAGACATTATTTGAAGTATCGCTGCAAAAAATATAAGAATATATACCAATCTAACGCTGATGATTCTTACAAGACAGCCATTAATGTACAGTTATGCAAAGATTACACAAGTGCCTGCTTCATAATTGTTACCTTTTTATTATCTACCTAACAATGCCATAGTTACTAGTAAGGCCACCTCATGCAAGCTTTTTTATATATTTCATAGCCAGGATGTCTCAACATGAAATAAAACAATCACCAGTGCTTTACAGTACACTGCTTACCTGCTGTTGATGAGAAGTAAAACCAAAGTAATATTTCTATGAATGGAAAAAGTCTTACCCTTGTACAACCTTCTTTACTATCACAAGCATTAAATATGGCATTACTCAATTTGGCACTAATATAACCATTAAAAAAAATCTTTTATGGAGAAAAGGAGAAAATATGCAAACATTTTCAACACGGAGGGTCAGAGTAGCACTTAATTTTAAATTTAACTTAAAACTGGGGGTAGGTTTCTCCATTATATTATTAGAATAATATTAAATCTGCATATCTTTTAGATTAAAATTTCATATTAAAACATAATTTGCAGATCACATTTCTTTTGAGGTTAGCACCAAAACAATTAATAATACTCCACAATTTCTCTACAATTATTGCAGGTAAAAAAGAAAGAAAGAAAAAAAAATCTACATGGGCAACTTAACACAAAAAACATACTACATTTACTAACATCATACAGAATATGTAATGTATAACAACTTAAAATGGCATTAATTCATCTTTGCTTTAATATTATCATTAAAAAACTGTTTGAATCTTCTTATGTATACATATACTTGTATATTAGGGTATAATTAAGTTCACTCTAATTAAGCTATATCACACTCCAATATAACATAACAAAGGAAAGCCACAAACGGACAAACAATATTTAGCACTAAGGATGCACACCTATGAACCTGAATATTTAAATGTGCATTCATAAAAATCACCACCATAACACATTTTCTCTTAAACATATGAAGGGATAAGGGGGAGGGAGAGGGAGAGGGAGAAGGAGAAGGAGAAGGAGAAGGAGGAGAGGGAGAAGGAGAAGGAGAAGGAGAAGGAGAAGGAGGAGAGGGAGAGGGGGAGGGGGAAGAATGAGTGGGAGAGGAAAGGGGAGGGAGAAGGGGGGAGGGAAAAGGAGAGGGAGGTAAGGAGGTGGGGAGGGGAAAGGAGAGGGAGGTAAGGAGGTGGGGAGGGGAAAGGAGAGGGAGGTAAGGAGGTGGGGAGGGGAAAGGAGAGGGAGGTAAGGAGGTGGGGAGGGGAAAGGAGAGGGAGAGGGGGAAGGGGAAAAGAGGGGGAGAGGGGGGAGGGGCGAAGGAAAGGGAGAGGGGGGAGGGGGAAGGATAGAGAGAGGGGGGAGGGGGGAAGGATAGAGAGAGGGGGGGGGGGGGAAGGATAGAGAGAGGGAGAGGGGGGAAGGATAGAGAGAGGGAGAGGGGGGAAGGATAGAGAGAGGGAGAGGGGGGAAGGATAGAGAGAGGGAGAGGGGGGAAGGATAGAGAGAGAGAGAGGGGGGAAGGAAAGGGAGAGAGAGAGAGAAAGAGAGAGAGAGAGAGAGAGAGAGAGAGAGAGAGAGAGAGAGAGAGAGGGAGAGGGAGAGGGAGAGAGGGAGAGGGAGAGGGAGAGGGAGGGAGAGAGAGAGAGAGAGAGAGAGAGAGAGAGAGGGAGAGGGAGAGGGAGAGGGAGAGGGAGAGGGAGAGGGAGAGGGAGAGGGAGAGGGAGAGGGAGAGGGAGAGGAGAGGGAGAGGGAGAGGAGAGAGAGGAGAGAGAGAGAGAGAGAGAGAGAGAGAGAGAGAGAGAGAGAGAGAGAGAGAGAGAGAGAGAGAGAGAGAGAGAGAGAGAGAGAGAGAGAGAGAGAGAGAGAGAGAGAGAGAGAGAGAGAGAGAGAGAGAGAGAGAGAGAGAGGGGAAAGAAGGGAAAGGGGAAGGGAAGAGGAGGGGCAGGGGGGAGGGAGAAAGTTGGAGAGAAGGATTGGCACTATCATATTTCCCAAACTAAGATCTGTAGGCCTTCTTGGACAAATAAAGTTTTAAAGATAAAAGAA
>NC_091562.1:31447569-31465069 GCF_042767895.1 Penaeus vannamei
CTAAGCCTATATTTGAAGGGGACTGCAGTCTGTGAGGAGAGAGCTCAACCAGGGCCTGGTTCTTAATTATAAAATTAGTAATCATATAGTGAGTGATTAAATCAAAAGTTAAAAAGCAATAAATTAGCTTTTATACACTTTAGACTCTTAGAATTACATACACATGAACATAATATAAAATATGGATGCACTTACAATTTGAAATCCCATTTATGAAGGACTTTGGCAGGAATAATGGCAGTTTGGTTACTATGGCAAGTTGTACAGAAGTAACGACCGAGATAATGGCATAATCGGAAATGTCGACTGAGACGTTCAGATACACGCATTCCACACCCAGCACACCTCCATCCTTGAGTCCCCATTAACACAGAGCGTCTGAAAAGGTGATAAAATCAGAAAAGAGAAAATATGTAAAGAGCATCTGTGGCTTTTGTTCAGTATCCACAAGTAATATTAAATAAAGATAGTAAATTTTTTTTTTTTTTCTTAACCCATCAGCAACGGGTAAAAATTTTGTCAAGTTTACGTATGCGCCGGCTTGTTGGCGCGCACTGGCAGTTTCCTCTGTTTGCGCCCAGCTCGATCGGTAGTTTGCGAGCGACATATAGCACCTAAAAGCTTTTATTTTTCTAAAATTTATAAAAATATTAAAATTTTGAAGGTTTACCTTCACTTTAGGTGCCATTGCCTAAAATCTTTACCATATAAATGAAGCCGCTACTAGTGGAGGAAAACAACCTCCGTCCGACAAGCCAGTAGTGCGGGAATGGGCATGGCAAGATGCCCCCGGCGTATGGTCCACAACAGCCATGGCATGTACGTACGTGACACCCGACGCCAATGGGTTAAGACATAGGAACTAATTCAACCATTTTTATTCTGAAGAGAGAGAGAAAGAGAGAAAAAAAGCTTAAAAGTACTAACTTTGTGTTGGTGTGCAAGGTCAAGATAAGCTGTGGTCTTGGAGGTGCCCATTCAGAGGTGCCCCTTAGTTGTGTCTGTGGCTGCTGGATATCCTTAGGGGCACCACTGTCATCAGGACTAACTGCAACACTGGTTGGTAATGGCAGAAGCTGTAAGAGAGAAACAATTAAAGTCAAGGCTACATGTAATGTTTCCTGTCAAAAACTACTTTACAATCATTTGACAAATATGACACTTTGCTGAAAGATACAGAGAATTGGCTCCTTTGTTTGTGAATTCCCAAAGGGATACCCAAAGGTAAAAATAAGTAATAAGTAATATTTATCTTTTCCACTACCCTAGACCTATCCATTTTGGGCAACTAACTCACTCACTCTCACAAGCACATTTTTCTTCTTTGAATGATGATCATGTCTTTGAAACCTGCATTACTTCATAGCTGTTCCTAGCGGGCAAAATTCCATTATTCAGGTTCATGGCTCCATATATGCCATTCTAATAAAACAAACAAGGATGCTATAGATTATGCTATGAAAACTATCACAGACATAAAAGAAACAAAAATAAGTCCATATTCTTTTCTTATTTTCATAATCAGTGTTTACTTATCTTTGTTCTAATTTTGCATACTAACAAAACCATAATATACATAGTATAATCCCCTCACTTTACAAAGCCCTTTCTCACTTTTATATTTTTGTATATTATGACAAAGCCCATCATAGACCGTATGCTTTAGAGGTTTTGAAGGTATGAGTGAATAGTCACTAGGATCTAACATAATTTAGGCCTGAGTGTCCATTTGCTTATAAAACTATCCATTTTCCATGCTATTCCTAGTTTGGGTAAACTCTCCCTTTGCACTTCAATATCTTCAAGTTAATAAAAACCAGATTTCGTACCTTTTGCGGAGCTTCTTGTTCTGACACCAGCCATTCTAGCTCTGAGGCCTTTGGAAGTTTTTGGTCACTAAAATGTTTCAGAAGGTTGAGAGCAACATTCTCTGCTGTTAAATCACCCTTGAAAATGATGGAGTCACTCACAGAAGTCTTCCTTGAAAGAGGTAGCGTAGTCTCTTCTGTGACAAAAAAAAAAAAAAAAAATTACATCAAAATCAATGCATGTTATTTTTTTCTTACACACCACACTCAATACACTAATCATTAAGAAAAATAATCACAGTGTTAACCCATAAAAGATAAAATTCTGTATGGTAATTGTTGTTCTCAGATAAGTGCACACCAGATGAAGTAATGTACACTAGGAACAGAAAACTGGTTACAGAAATAAGGACAACTTTAATGGTAAGTAAACATACTAAAATGTACAACTTCTATTACAGATAGAAACTTTTATATTGAGACTACACACACACATAATTTCATATTCAAGAAACAAAATAAAAATGGTAACATCTACATTGCTCTGAAGAAGAGGAAGATGAAGAAGAAAGAAAATCATATTACTAAAAATTATACTGAAACTACTACAACAAGAATATATCATACCTCTATATACTGAAGACCCATTATGATCCTCCTCCTCAAAGTCTGACAGGAGATCACTCTCACTATTGTAAGTTGAACTTTGTGGGGATTCACACACACTGTTGTCTGTTGTGCCTGTTGATTAAATAATTTGTGGACTGATATAAAAAATTTGTATAAAGTTAATCAAATCAATAAGCACATAGACAAAACTAAGAATATGAAACAAACATTTCATTATATAAACCAGAACAATGAAAAAACACCATAATGGTAATCATGATAAATATTAAAGTAACCATATGAGTATAAGACACTACAAAGCAACAATCAACACAAGAAACTAAATATTATATATAAACCTACATGACATACTTTCAACTTTCAAAGGTTGACTCCGGACCCATCTTTGTGGATCAGAAGTAGATTCTGTAAGTGTGTTTGTAGATGGTGAAGCAGAAACTGCAGTCCCTGAGAGTTTCTGGCGGCGCTTTTCCCTTATGCGAGCTTGTAGATTACGAATCTCCTCATCACTGTCCTCGGCCGTGATGGGGTTTGTATTTATATCCCGAGTCCAAGCATCAAATTGCATCTGCATCAAGAATGAAAAGACCAATTTATGACTGTTTTTTTTTCTACTCATGGAATATTAATTTAGAACATAATTAAGTTTGAAAATAAACTCCTATAGTCTTGGTTTCTCAGTTACAATAATCCCCTTAAATTTAAATAAAACTAACAAACAATTAAATATATCATAAATATTACTGTTTTCAAGGAAACAAATCTTTACTCATGAAATACAACTAATAAAAGACTACCTGTGTTAAAGCAGCAATCACAGCTTCAGAGATATTGAAATGAGCATTTTCTCTGTCAAGTTCTGCATATGGCTTATGAAATTCCTTTGAAGACAGAAATCCAATGAGACTTTGGCCAGGCTGTGGCCGAGGGAAGAACCCATAATCTGCAGCTGGAGTAATACTTTGGCCTCCATCTTCCATAAATCTCTTGCGAACTGGATTTGGCAGTATTGAACCAACATCTTCCTTGCTTCCCCCATTTTTCCCTGGTACTCCTGACTCTAGAGTTGGTTCAGTATTGGAAGTAGAAAGTCTTAATTTTCCAACCAGTTCTTGAGCTCCATCTGATCTTGAACGCCCGTGAGTCTTCTTCTTTGATTTGGTAATCTCTGGGATTTCCAAGTTTGAGGGTTTGGAGACTCTGCCTGGTGCACTAAAGGCTATGCCATCAGTGGTGTCTGGATGAAGAGCTGCTGTCACTGGTGTTGATGTCATATGTGGAACAACACTGCTGACTTGATCTGAGATTTGGAGAGTTCTTTCAGGTTTGTTTATTTTGGAAGTTTGTGATACCAGCTCTGATGACGGATCCAAAGTGGAATGATGAGGAAGTGATGATGATTCTGGATTATTTTGTCCTTTGGACGGCAGATCTGCAACAAAGGTTTCAGATACTTTTTCCTGGGAGCCCTTTTGTTCTTCTATTCCCTGAGTTTCATCAGCCATTAAAATGCCACGACTGTCTACTAACAATTTCACAGACAATCCTGAACGCTGCTGAGAAGGTGTGAGTCGTCTTCTACGTCTTGAGGCTTGAGGCACAGACCCATCTGTGGTGTCCTCACTATCCTGGTCACTATCTGCAGGTGCTGACATCATTCGCCAACTGCTAGCTCGACGGCGGAGTTGCGGTGTCCTGAATCCAAGACCAGCTCTCTGATTATGTAAAGAATATAATGAGGAAGCCTCTCCTTCACTAGCAGTATTCTCTCCTCCATAGTCAACTTGCAATAAACTTGGAGAAATATTGCTTCTAGGACCACTTCCACTATCGCTTATATCATGGAACTGCTGAATGACTAATGGCTGAGGACTTACTGAGTCCTTTGGTCTTGCTCCAGTTCCATTTACACTTTCAGCTGGAGATTTTCCTTGGACAAGCTTGGCTATTGTTGAACTAGATATTTCAGAAATATCTTTGTTGCTGAATGATGGAGGGTGACTTACAGGGCTTGTTGCAGGCCAGTCAGAGCTCCCTGAGCTGCCATCCGGACTCTCTCTGGTCATGAGAGTTATGTTGCGGTCCTCCTGCTGGTCTTTCCTCACTGGCTGTTCCCAGGGATGAAACTGTCCCTTAGGGAAGACCTTGATGGATGCCTCTGATTTTCCTCTTCGCAAAGGCACAAAGTTATCATTTGGGAACAGCCTCCGACTGCAAGTTCTGTTAATATTTACAGGATTGGTTACATATTTACTAGCAGCTCTATCATTCTTGGGAGTCTCAACAAACCCTCTTTCTCCTCTCCTCTTTTCATCGTCACTTTGAGAAGGCCACATAGGAGACCAGTTCCTATCAGTTATGGGACTGGTTGGTAAGGATGATGCATCTCTTTTTTCTGGGCTTTTATTTTTCTTTTCCAGTGAATGACCATCTAATAAGTGTCGAGGTAAACCAGAAGGCCTGCGATGAATAGACTCGACTGCAGTACCAAGAGACATCCATTGTGTTCCTACTAACTGTGAAAAGAAAGATGAAAATAAGATTATTATTAATATAATAACAAACAGGCCAACACTGCAGGAAAGTAATAAGCAATGTAAAACAATAATAACTCAATATCCTGAGAATGAACTAAGATGCATTCCATATCTTACTCCTGATCAATGTGTATGGGTGTGGTGCAATAAAATGAAATGGTATGTTTTAAAGCACAATAGAATATTTTCCAATAACAGTAAAAGAAAACGATAATGTTCAAATTCAACCATCAAAAGTAAATATTTTCTTTGTGTGTGACATTTGAGTGTCTTTGACCAAAACCACTTATTGAAGGTATAGGTTCTCCATTATCAATACATCACTAACTGCCTATCTAAACAAAATTCCTAAACAAAGAAATAGAATATTGTGTTATATAATGAAAATACTTAGAGAAGTACAATTGAAATACAAGTAACCATTAAGGCTATTCTGCAAATAACAAACATGAAACGAAAAGAATATTACATAAAGAAACAACTGCAAATGCATGCTTTCTTGCTTTGTGGATATTTGTAAAAGTTTACCTTCAGTTACTATAAATAATGGTGCAAAATATAATATCATGTAATATTCTAAAGGCTTTTTATGGAGCCACTGTTACATAGATATACTGTAAAGAATTCAAGTGGCAGTGTTTTCACACCTTTTTTACATTAAAAGCAAAAAGAAAAAGAGAAGGAAGGAAGGAGGGAAGTAGGAAGGGAGAATAAAATTCTTTGTAAAAAGGGTGCTAAAAAAATTATTTCCCTTTGATAAAAAAACATGAAAATCTACATAAACCAAGACTTGCAATCAATATATCTCTATGACCTTTGCTCCAAGAAAGGATCAAATCGGTCAAAATAGGTTTTGTCGGCAACACAACAGAGGGAACCTTCACAAGCACAACACTACCTTGAACTATCCATACAAACATTAAGGCATCAAACTATGCTCACCAATTTTGGATCTATGTCTGCTAAAAGGTCTTGTGAATTTTCTTCTAAGGCTTGAAGACATTTAATAACGGCTCCAGTATGAGCAGGTGAACATAATAAGGCCCAGGGTTGGTAGTGTTTCTTTACATAATCCCTGAAAATGAGCATTAAATGTGAATTAATTTAAAATCATAAGAACTGTTTAAAAAATACTTGGGTTTATGATATAGTTCTTAAAGCACTGATTAATTTGTTTTACTCATTACTGATACCAGAATAAGGAATCATTATAAGCATAAGGAATAACAACAATGATGATAATAATACCATTATCAATATATATAACAAAGTTATCAAAATAAAGATGATGAAGAACAAGAATAAAAAATAAGAATAAGAACAAAAATAAAAACAAGAACTATAAAACAAGAATGAGAGTAAAACAGAATTACAAAATATATGCTTGAGTTTTAAACATGAAAATCTTACTTGTCAATAGTTAAAGCTGCAACCTTTGCTGCCAATTGAAGCTTTTGCAGGGAAGAACGGATCCACTCATCAGCCGGCTTGGAAACAGTAGAGACTTCCACATATGGCCCCAACACTGGACTGAGTACCCGCAGTCCAACCACAAAGGGCCATATATCTGCATTACCCTGCAAGTTAAATATTTCATATCGTATATTCTTTAATCAAATCTGATGATAGGCCCCTTACTTTCTTTAAAAAGTGGGTTGGATGGACACTCACTTAATTACCTAAGACTCTACTAACCATAGATTTCAATATTGTTAATCATCTCATGCAATAACACTGGTTACAGTTGTTTGCTTTAAAAAATGCTACTTCTGGAAGCTTTATTCTTCCTAAAATCAATCATTTAAAAGGTATAATGCAAGAAATCATTATGGGACATTCTTAAAATAAGTACTATTTCAAACACTATTGAATCAAATCTGGTATATGATGACAAATAACTACTGATAAAAAATCACACATCATATTTACCTGAGTATCAGAATGTATACAACCATGATAAAAAATATTTTTTGTTGCCTCGTATATCCTCTGGAAGCCTCCATATACCTACAGAAAAGAACAAAGGAAAATAAATAAATAAATCCAGGCTCTCTGATGCACTTTCTGGGTTTTCCTATGACCTTATAAAAGTTTTTTGTTTACCAAAGATCACTATTGCTATACAGTAAGTATTTTTCCTTTTAAATATTATAATTTATACAATTTTCATTCTGATGTCTCCAAGCATAGCTATAACATACAAAATTACTACTTTGGACAATTTCTAGTTCTAATTTGATATCTTGCAGCAAATATTTTTTGCTGTTGTAAACCATATGCTCTCACACCTTTCTACTCCCATCTTTATGATTTATCTGGTGGCTAAAACCAAATTTAAAATTGTAGAATGTGAACTTTGTTTGTTACATATTCAGAATCACTGATTTATATCCCTTTTGGTAAGGCTATGTACCTTCTTCTTGATCATTACTTTCAACATGTAAGATCCCTCAATTTACAACTATTCAATAAACCTTAACCTCTTGTAAATGTAAAAATAGAAAAAAGGGACATATGCTTGTCCAGATCACTCTGCATACCTGATAAATACATCAGAAACTAAGCATAGATTTTTTTTTCATGATTAACATCATCTTGTGGAAACAATGAACTTTTTTTATAAAATCACGCAAAGCTTTTCACACGTAGAGGTGATCCACAGCCTACTTAGGAGTTTCAGTATTATTATGCAGTTTTTAACCCAGCCTAAACACCAAGTCAGGAATGAAACCAAATGGGAAGCTGGTTAGCAAGTGACCAAAAATGAGTTTAGCTAGTAGAACCTTGACTTTAGCAACTTATTGTTAAGCCTTATGATCTTGATAACACTGCAGTCCCATCATGGAAAAATCTGGGTCAAGGGCTGGGTGACGCGAACATACCGTCATCAGACAAAATGGCCATGTGATGCAAACTTGCCATCATCAGCAAAGGCCTGGGTGATGGAAAAGACTCCCCATGAGGACACAAACTTCTTGGAGTGTGATTAAACTCATTTGATGCTTAGAAAGAGGCTTCTGCATTATTCCCATCAATAAATGAAAGTGGAAGGTAAGGTGCATAAGCTGTGACTGTTAGAGTGTCGGCTCCGGGGAGGACACCATTTCCATGCTCTGCATCATATTCCTGGCCGATGTGATCGGCAGCACAGGTTGTATCATGGAAAATTGAAAACTACAAATAATAAGATATATGACACAAATAACCAAATGTTAAATATTTATTTTTTCTTGCACTGAGTTATGATATGGAGTCTGTGCAAGGAAATTATCTATTACCATCTAGATAAAGTAAATCAAAAGACAAATATGGACATTAGAAAATGGCAAAAAAACTAGAAAAGTTAATACAAAATGACTTTGCAAAAGGGAGGCACAGAGTCTTATTACCACTCAAGAGTGTTTGTGCGCCTAGCTACACGCTGCATACCCAGGATATTGCCCACTTTCATAACCTGCTGCCAGTATTTTCTGCACTGTGATTTCCATGACGCAACCAGATCCAACGGGTTAAATGAAGAACAGTCCAAGAACACACACATTTGATGTTCTTTGACATTAGCCAATGATGATAGCAATGAAGCTAGAACAGTCACATGATACTGTGCCCTATCAAGGTGGAATTTAAACTGTTGGCATTCTATTGGATTAAAGCAAGAAAGTCATGCTTTAATCCATTCTTGAGTCTTAAAAAATTTGAATTAGTTTGATCAAGATATCATATTCTATTTACTGACTTCCTTAACATTTTATAATCAAATAAAGAAGCAGTTCAAGGTATAATTTCCTGGGGTAATTCCTTACAATGCACATTCGCCAGAGACTAAGTCCTCAACCCCATGTAACAATCTTTTCAACAATTTAACCCAGAAAATCTTATTTTCGGCTTGAAAATGTACCATTGCTAGTGGGATAAGTTGCCATGACTGGGTGTACTGTCCAAGGGAAGGTTGCTGGGGGGCTTTGCCCCTCTTGCATTGTTTTCATTTCAGTATGCACAGCAAGATCAAGAGCTGAAACTCAGGAGGACTGAGTGGACTTATGCTTTGAGCAGCGCTTTCCAAGATCTTTTTCCTTTATTTGTGGGGTTACCGTTCGGGTTTGCAGAACATTTCTTGTACAAACAACCGCAACAACTTTTTCTTAAAGAGTATCACTTCAACTAGGTTAGTGCATCCATTCAGGAAAGATTAACCATCCACCAAAAAATACTTAGTGAAGTCTTGCTGACCATCGATAGTGTGCCAAAGGTAAAAATTTGACAGTAATCACTAGACTGCAATGATCACTAAATGTATTTGCTCACCCACAACCAGTCTTCATAACTGAGGTATGCAGTCGGACAAAATGCCACACTACCAAAAAGGAAATATTTTATGTTTCTGTGGTATATTTCTTGAAATCTCAAAAAGCCTTGAAGCTCATTTACAGAGATTTAATAAGGAGATTTCAAAAAAGCTGGAAAATTACAGTCAATGAATAAAACACTGCTATCTTGGTCTCTTATGATGTGTTCGAAACTCTTTGTCCAACTAATTGGACAAGTTGGTAAAGATGCTATGATTTCCTGGACAAGTTGTTTATCTCACCCTACTTCGCAAATGGGTGAGCATGACGTCACAATAGCATTTTCATATAAACAATGACAGTTGCAAGCAACCACAATATATAGGTAGGTAATCTTATGGCCCATTGTTATTGTTATCAAAGAGTTTTAGTGTTTGTCAGTGGAAGGCAAGTTACCTATGATAAAATAGTGAATGTTTATATTTGACCTGGTTGTATTGTGGACAATAAAGGCCTCAGAGGTTCTGAACACAGCCTTGCTGTCCTGCTGTTCTGAACGAGCAAGAGGAGTTCCAAACGCTGCATTAGGGGTTAAAGATTAAACCCATTTACGACAGGTGTCCCATATATGAGACACCCAGAAAAATAAACATCGCCGGGCGTCCCGCCAGTGTGACGTTGGATCGGAGCTCACGCTCCAATTATGTCGCAGGCCGTGGCTGGCGCACAGGCAGATTCCGAGCAGGTCCCACATCTGTTGACATGTTTTCTAATTTTGCTGATCAATGAAGCCAGAGATCATAAAAAGGTTTTAGATTTTCTATGAAACTGGCAATCAGATACTGTATGTGGCCTATTTTCATATTATGAAGATTGCAAAACCTCTAAACCCCACTTCCCCCTTTACTGTTGGGGATATAATTCTGACATAAATGGATTGTAACCAAGGTTAAATTAAAATTCATTTGAATTTTGATGCAAATCAGCAGAAGATCATTCTACTATCACTAGATTTCATATCTGTCCAAAACTGCAATATCATCCAAATAGCATACCTTAATAATCTGTCTCTCAACCCTAATGATCCAGGTGACGTGACCATTGCCTCAAGGAAAAATCTGGGTGAAGGGCCAGGTGACACAAACTTGCCATCATGAGCGAAGGCCAGGATGATGGAAAAGACTCGCCATGAGTGCACAAACTTTTCGGAGTGTGATTAGACTCATTTGGTGTTTAGAGGAGGGCCTTTGCATTATTTCTATCAATAAATGAGTGTGGAATGTAAAGTGTGTAAGCTGTGACTGGAAGTGTGCTGGCTCCTGGCATGATGCTTCCTTTTTAAGGGGACCATCTCTAAATTGAGGGGTACCCATTAGGGTGGGTGATGTCCCCTGCAATTATGTCATGAAAGAAAAAAAGAAAAAAAAAAATCAATGAATTCCTACATCTATGCAGGCATTTTGGAAAATTCTATTTAGTTTCCTCAAAAAAAAAATATATATATATATTTTTTTTATTCATACAAAAATGGAAGCAAATAATAATTAAAAAAAGAAAAAAAAAGAAAGAAAGAACAAAAAAAAAGTGTTGTCTATGCATTTTTAAGAGATTTACAGACATATTCAAAAATTTAATTGGTTAAGAGCTCTAGGACAAGGGACCAACCAAAGCTCAAAAAAAAAAAAAAAAAAAAAAAAAAAAAGGAAACAAAAAGGTGGGTATTTGAACTCCATTTTTTGTATTATTTGATTTATGAATCTTTACCACTTCATTGCCGTAGAAACTTCAATTTTTTTTTTTTTTTTTTTTTTTTAATACACGGTTTTGTGCAAATATATGATCACTAGTCTCTGAGTTATAGAAACAAACAAAGAAATGTCTCCCATCAAAATGGGCAACTCCAGACCCAAGGCAACATGACCATTATATAAGATCAGTTATTTCTTGTTTTATACCTCTTTTACTAATGTTTTCAGGAGTATACATTTGTTTAAATGTGTAAAATAATGTAAAGGTACATGTACTTGCATGTGTATATGCATATATATGCATGTTAGAAATAACTGTTCAGAAAACATTGATACATCAAAAATATTTTGAAATACTAATCACTTATATTATCGTGGACACTTCATCTTGTGACATAAAAATAGGTATCATATATTTATAGGCCTACCGTTGGAGTTTATATCATACACTGTCTGTTCATTTATTTTATTTCATAAAATGAATTTATAATTACATAATGATGTTTAACAGATTATTTAGTTTCAAATGAAAGCACACACTTAAAATTATTGCATTCAGAAAAGTCTTAAGTGGTGGCGATGCTTGGAACTCTGTTGGCTGGGTCCCTCTAAGATGGCCATTGATGCAGGTGAGCACCCAGCCCATATAAATATCTATTTTTTGCAAATTTATTTTCAGAGATACAGACTTGTAACTGCTCAAGAATTATAATCAAACCCTAAACATACTTGCATAATGAATATGTCAAAATCAAATCATATCTACTTTAATTTATGGGAAAGAAATTTGAAAAATTGCATAATTTTATTTAATTTTTCTTAATTTCTCCATATTATAAATCTTTCACTTTGGGAAGAAACTGCCATAATAAGACATTTTTATCTTCCTGTGATCCAGTTCAATAGGTAATGTCATAATACAATGCATCATATTCACACCTGTAGAGCAAGAGTGCAGAAGGGTGAAAATGGCTGACAGTTGCAATGAGACTCAGGATTCTGGCCTCGTGCACTGCCTAAATTTTTATTTATGGGAGTTTATATTCACATGGGTAATTCTGCACTCGTATACAAATATGAAACTAAACATAACACATTTTCGACCACTCCGACTCAAAATCCCCTCCCCCCACCACCACCACCAGGGACGGTTCCCTTAATCACTTTTTTTGGCATTTGGGGCTCTTGATGGGTTCAGATTTCAAACTGGGATAGTTACTAAAGTTTATTTCTTTTTTGTTGCCACCATATAGGCTTAAGAATAACCCAGAATCAATGCAACACTGGAAATGCAACATTTCTCTCTGGCCTTCTGACACGTAATGGCTGGTGAGCTGTCGAACCTCGTGTGTGATGACTAAAAGTCTGAAACACACGATACGTAGATCATTCTAAAAAAATGTACAGATAAATCTTATAACACGTAAAATAAGTGTAATAACTTTAACCCATTACTGCTGGTATATTTTGAAGTAGAAAATAAAAGATTCTGGGCAGCTACAAAATCCGCGCGGCCCACTGCTGCGTCGGAGCGCGAACCCCAATACAGTGTCACACTAGCGGGACGCCTGGTAATGTTTATTTTTTCGGGTGTCTCATATGTGGGACACTTTTCATTACTAGGTTAATAAAACTTTAAAAGCATAAATGTGTAACAGCAGACACTGATAATTAGCAAATTATAAATTCGACAAGAACATGGTAAAGCATGAACTACTTGGAATATCACAGTAATACGTTATGCAGTCAGTGTTTTGTTCTTCCAGGCAAGGTAAAGAAGATGAGCTACTTAGACTCTTGAGTGTTGCTATGCAGGGGATATTTTTGTCATTTAGTGGTGAATATTAGGCCGGTGCAACTTAAACTATTTCTTACACTCTAAAAGATGCCGTCCATTTCCCTCTGTATCCATGTGTTGCTAAAAGTAACCTATACCACCAGATCCAATGGGTTATTGACCACAGACATAAGGTGCTCTCTGAAGTGGGTCAATAAGACAAGGCCTAGAAATTGGAGTCATTCAAGGCTAACACACTAACCTACCATTTGAGTTTCATAGTTCTAATCAACATTAAATACTTCAATCAGAACTTGCAATATGTCCTTACCATCATTCTGCATAGCATCAATATATCTTACATATACCAGTTCATTTAATTCATGACAGTTCTGCTTATATAATTCTCTACCTTACCTGCCACACATGTTTTGGTCTTGAAGTTAATACAGCTCCCACGGTATTCACAAGATCTGAGAGCAACGTTCTAATGGCCACACACTGATCCCTGATGGCAACACTGGGCACGTTGCCATGTTGCCAGTCCTCAGTCCTATGGCCACATGCACAGGAGCGGTGTTTAGGATGGGCACAGTGTGGTTCTTTGACACCCTCTGTCATGGTCTGCAGCTTGCCAGAATCACTGTTGCGAGATGAACACGTCAATTAATATCATAGGAATTAGTACAGTTGCTTGTCAGTCGTGGGCACAATACACTTCTCCCTTTCCTTTTTCATGCGTGTAACTCGTTCCATCCATGTTATATTTCTGTATCATATCTTTCACGTAGACACTGATCAATTACTTCCAACTCTACTATCCTCTGAGTAGCTACTGAACTTATGTTGACATTTTATCAATAAATCTACTATAAATTATTCTAAATATGTACGAAAAAGATAAAAATCCCTGAGACTCACTCTTTGTTGCGTTGGACGTCAAACTCGTCAGCTGATCCGTGTTTGGTCGGTTGTGGTCCGATGCGGGTTTTTTGGTATTCAACTCGTGTGACTTTTTTTTTTTTTTTACTTTTTGATAGATGATATACGGACTTAGCTTGTATATAGAGAGGGATGAGTTAAGGGTTAAAATGCGAATTCATTAATCTTTGAGTAATTTAGGTTTATATTCCACTCACATTTAGTCATATGATTTTATGGTGTACCGTACGCACGGGTAATTAAATTAAATTCGCCATCGTTTAAAACATTATCTAATCAAGAATGTATATATGATCGATATCACTCGTTTCAAATAAGATAAAACTTGTTATTTTGACAACAGCTTACCAATTGCAAAACGTGCACAACGCAAACGAAGTGTACACTGCAACTGCCGCCTGTTCTTTGTCACATGCCATAACCTTGTAGTGTCCATAAGGTTGGAAATCTCTGATTCAGTCACCGGATATTATATCAACACTTCCGGAGTGATAGTTCTTCATTCAACACTTTTATGTTGTGTTTGTCCATCTGTTTCTTTAGCATTCGTAACAACTTTATTATCTGCCTTTTATTAAATACATTAATTTTCCGCTTTTCTTGCAAGATGACACACGGTTTTATTATAAAAGGAAAGATTTATGTAGGAATTCAATATAAAAACCGATGATAAGAATCTGTAGCGAATTCGTGCAAGAGTTGTAGGGTAACTTCCGTTCCAGGAAACACCAACTGGAACGGAACAGATGATTCCCTCGCTTTCCTCTTCTGATTGGAATGTATATTATATAAAAGTATTTCAGTGGAACAAACTGTAATATTTTCAGTTTTTTTTTAATTTATGCAATTATATGAATAAAGATGCGTGCATTGCGATGGGGGTGACTTGCCAAGATAAATGTTGCCGGTGTATTAAAGGTCAGCTATGTCAAAAAGTAAGCAATTCCCCTGAGATTTTAGAATCTTACTAACGGATAAAAAAAGACACTAAATAAGGGTTGTTTTGGATTTATTTGAAGCGGTAAGATGTAGTAAATTTCTTTAAAAAAAAAAAACAGATGCAAGATGAAAAATCATTAGCACTTGCATATTCTCTCTCTCTCTCTCTCTCTCTCTCTCTCTCTCTCTCTCTCTCTCTCTCACACACACACACACACACACACACACACACACACACACACACACACACACACACACACACACACACACACACACACACACACCACAAACGCGCGCGCTTGCATATCCCAAAGACTTGTTCGTTATACAGCTTCCGAGCATTCAAATAAAAGAGCGAATTGGCCTGTTTCTCTACATGTTAATCTACAGGAGACCCGGCAGCCTGTTGTTTTCCAAGTACGGGAAACCACAAGAGGTACTTCATCTGTTTCTTCTCGGCCTACAATAGAAGGGGGAAAAGGGAGGTTCCGTCATTGGCTTATTCTTCAAAGCGTTCAGGATAAACAACCACGGGTTCCTGGAGGAAATTCGACTCCTCGATCACTTTCCAGGGGGACTTAATTACTCTCGCGATTCACTTTCCCAACTAACACGTAAGACATACAGAAAAAGAAGGAAAAGGAGTAAAAAGGACAGCCCTCGAAACGAGGATAATCTTTCTACACGATGACAGAGCATCTGGTGGTCTATGCAGCCAAGGAAGCCACCATTTCAGAATAAATCAGCGCCATTGTTACAGAAATGAGGTTAGACACAGTAGACCTCTTAGCTAGTGTGTGGTAAACTTTTAGCCCGCGGTGGCTGCGACAAAGTATACATAGGAATCGACCAGCACTATTGTGTCCTCCGACGCCATATGAAGAGTACCGGGACGTAGTCCAACTCGCCCCACTTTTCAGCGAGTAATTTTCATACAAAACGGGTATGACTTATTACCACACCGGACCCAACCAGCGGACATAACCGGAGTATTTTAGGCATAACATAACCTATCCTATCTTAACCAACCTAACCTAACCTGTCCCAACCAACCAAACCTACCCTTACCTACCCATAAACTAAGGCTTCACACTGTGAAGTCAGGGTAATTTACTTTGCTGGGAAAAGGATAGAAACTTGGGTGAATTGGTAAAAAATGGGTCGAATTATTCATCGGAATAGGGCGAATTGGATCTACCCCGAGCACCGTCGTTGTTCATGTTAACGATGGCCATCTTCCCATATGGTCCCACGCCTCCATCAGTGAACATCGGCCCTACGACAAAGGGAGATGTTTGAAGCGTCGTTAATACAATCAACAATCTACTTAAACCCCCCGACTTATTTAGAGCCACGAACTATTCAAGGTCGTCTCCCGCCTGATCACCGATATAACTAGACAGCAACAGATGTGTCTCGATGTGTCTCTTGCTCATTTTGTCGTCAAGAAGCAGTATAGCAAAAAGACCTACAACATATTCGCGTGTTTCCCTGCTTTTCCCACTGAATGCGTGTGTAAGAATGCTTTTACATACGTAGAGAGAGACAGAGAAAATTCATATTCATTTACATCTCTTAAGTAACTGCACTCTTGGCAACCACATAGCATCGGTGAGACAATACCTTCCTCACGACTCATCTCCGGAATAGAAAGTATGACTCATAGTACATCAAGTCATGGTTCAACTCTCGGTTCGTCTTTTATCTAACAGGATAAGGCCCAGGACATCATTTGAGTGTAAAGTCAGGTTTGGTTATTTAATGCACCTACCATCATGCTAGACTAAATGCACTGTTTGTCTTATAAACGATTTATATTTCTGTTAATGTCTTGTAATTATTATTATTATTATTATTATTATTATTATTATTATTATTATTATTATTTTCGTTCGTCAGCAAAATCTTACAAAACAGATTGTGTTGAACTGCAATGGGTGGACTGTTCAAAAGCCCACGGCCTAGCAGATTTTATATTGGTGGGATCTGGTTCTGCATACGGGTTGTGATAGTTGTAAGAATCTCATTCTCTCTCTCTCTCTCTCTCTCTCTCTCTCTCTCTCTCTCCCTCTCTCTCTCTCTCTCTCTCTCTCTCTCTCTCTCTCTCTCTCTCTCTCTCTCTCTCTCTCTCTCTCTCACACACACACACACACACACACACAGACACACACACACACACACACACACACACACACACACACACACACACACACACACACACACACACACACACACACACACACACACACACACGCACGCACGCGCACACACGCACGCACACTTACGACATACTGATTTTTAGCTGTTTGCGGAGATTTGAATGGGACGCAATCACACACACACACGCGTGCGCGCGCACTCACACACACACACACACACACACACACACTACAACAGAGTCAGGGAGAGAGAAGGAATGTTGTTTCATAATAGTTACTTAATTCTCCGTTGTTTCATCACGTTTCTATACCTATACGGCTCCTCAGGCCTAAGCTTGGTCACCATGGAATCATTTATTATCTTTAAGAAAGAGCTTAATGTTAATTATCATCATTAATGTCATTAATGTTAGAAGAATAGAAATAATGGCAATAATAACGATAATTTCTATGATCATATTGATAAAGATAATGATAATAATTATGATAATAATAACAATGATAATGACAATGTTAATGATGATATTGATAATGATAATGGTAATAATGATAATGATACAGTAACAATGATAATGGTAATAATATCAGTAATAATAATAATGATAATGGTAATAGTAATTGCAGAATAGTAACATTAACAGCAATAATTATAATAGTGGTGGAAAGGATAATAA
>NC_091562.1:31497569-31505069 GCF_042767895.1 Penaeus vannamei
GGATATTCTAGCATATTTGCATTTTGAAATGTCAATTTAACCCAAAGGCCTCTGTATAGCAAAAGTCATTGACATGTCCACTTTGATTTTAGTTTGATTGTCTTTACACAGAGATGGCTCCTTCAGTGCTTAGTCATCAAGTACTGAATTCTTAGTCCAACCTCTCTCACCTGTTTACTCTTTTCCTTGATTTTCAGAAAGATTTTAAAAATCATTTGAGAATTTTTGTTGTTATTAGTATTTTGATAACATTATGATAATAGTGTCAATAATAATAATAATAGTAACAATATTAATAGCATTAAAAAAATCAAAATCTTGAAAATTCATGAAATGGAGAAATCAGACACTGTTATTAGGTCCTACAAATGGACTCCTTGCTGTCAGAGCACTTGTGGAGCCATCCGTGTGTAGCAAAGTTCACAAAATGCTAACAGTTTACAGTGCATAAACTCAGGGTGAATGGGTTAATCACCTTTATTCTAATATATAGTTTTACTCCGTACCTGTTATCATCCAGCATTTTTATTGTCTTTCTTATTTTTTTCCAATATATTTTAGTGTTTTCTGCAAATGTCTTTGTCTCATTAAGTATTTCAGATATGTTCATTATATAGAGTAGGATCAGTATGGACCAAGGACTGAGCTTTGGTGCTCACCACTCTCTACTGCAGTCCAACTGGACATTTTGCAGTGTGCTTCTCTTTGCTTTCTCATGGTAAGGAGACCCTCGGTAGGGTTTTATCCCATATTCATTATTGTTTCAGTTTTGTAAGTACTTTTTCCTCATTTTGGAATATGTTATTTAAGGATTTTACAGAAAGTTGCTGTAACTTTTATTATGAAACTAGATTGATGAGGCAAGACCCTTCTTTACTTAAATAGTGATTTTAGGCAGTAATATATTCTTTTCATTGTGCTCTTTATATTTAATTTTTACCTATGTTATTACTGTTTTACACAGTGTTCATCTTCTAGTAGTTTGGAGACTTGAATGCAGCATTACAAATAGATCCTTGCTATTTACCTTGCATTTGTTCTACAGATACATTTTTTTTTTTTTTTTTATTCTCACATGTACAATTTTTGTTAAAAGCCACACATGTATGTTTATAGCATTATATACTATCAAAATATGTAACAGTTATCCTTACTGAGGCACATGCATAACCCTTTCAAGAGTTTATAAATTGTTTGTTGAGCTCATTGCAGCAAGGTATCTAGAGGATAGTAGAATATGGAGGAGGCTAACAAAAATAAATTGTGTACCTAATTTGATATGCATTGTCTACAGATGATTATGGTCTCTTGTGCAAGCATTGTGTATGCCCATTTTGCTTAAGATTCCATACCACATTTGAATATTTGTGGGGGGAAAATCAACCTAACGTAACCAAACCGAACTGAACCATGTCATATTTTAACTGGTAATAGCTGACCTCTTGTTTTGTCGAGGTAAGTTGCCACTTAACTCTTTCTTTTGACTCTGCTGTTACAAATGGTCATACAAGTATTAGCACAAGAGTAAGGATAGTATGAGGTATCTTTTGTACAGTAGTGCAAACACAAATTCTTAATTGAAATTTCTAGAAATTTTACCAGTGGAGGTCTATACTGTGCAGATATTATACTAATGTATATGGACAGTGGGCATGGAAAGCAAACACTAGATTGTTATAAAAAGAGAATATCTGTAAACAATACAGATCATTGAAAAGTGTCAGTCTTGCAGTACTGTTATTCAAGATGTAGCTATATAAATGATTTATGATAGTAGTAGTAGTAAAAATGAAAGAGGAAGTAGCAGTACTTGAAGCATTGATAGCAAATGAACATCATACTTACTACTACTTTTTATTCTGCTATCACCATAATTGACATTACCTCATCATCATCCTCATTACTATGGCCATAATTTTCATCTTCCTCACAATGATTATGAACAAGTGTAGATTTAGAAATGTATGAAAGAGAATGAAATATAATATGGTGCAAAACATGTAAGATATGCAGGTTATTTGTTTTGATGTGCAATTAAGATGATATATTATTAGAATGTCAGCTGCAATCTTGTAGTGCAAGGGATGTAAATTTGGGTTAGGATTTCTAAAATCAAGATGAGACTGAATTTTATTGCTTTTACATGTTAGAAATTATCTGAATGAATATTAGGGCCCTCATAATGAAATTAGTAGGCCACCAACTGTCAACTACTTGATGACCTATTTGGGCAAATTAATAGGTAGATAAATTTGATGAGATTATCATAAAGACAATGTCTTAAAATAATGTATATTGTACATTTTAGGGGAACTAACTTTTTGGAGAACTTCAGTTGGGAAACTACAAGAGTAAGATATTCTGTTTATCTTCCTTGTCTATGTTTTAGTTTAGAAACTGGATATGCAATAACCTGATGTATAATAGGGAAAGAAAATCACTTCCAATGTATTGTAGCATATATTTTGTATATGGTATTATTTTTTAATAGTCTATCCTCATTCCACTTAGACAATGAAAATTGATGTGTGAATACACAAAGTTGTGTATTGGTGCTACTGCTACTACGACTACGACTACGACTACGACTACGACTACGACAACGACTACTACTACGACTACTACTACGACTACTACTACGACTACTACTACGACTACTACTACGACTACTACTACGACTACTACTACGACTACTACTACGACTACTACTACGACTACTACTACGACTACTACTACTACTACTACTACTACTACTACTACTACTACTACTACTACTACGACTGGTTGTAGTATTAGTAGTATGAAAACAATGACTAAAATTGAATTGACATGTGAATAAATGAAGTAAAAGTAATTGTGTATTTATCTATTTATTGTTATTTTTTATTATTTTTATTATTATGATAATAGTAATAATTATAATATATATATATATATATTTAATTTGATTTTTTTATTATTATTATTATTATTTTTTTGCCATGTTGGGTAAAATTCAGAAAAAATCTAAAAGAATTTGTAAGACCTAATTCCTTTATTTGCCAGTTTCTTATTTATTGATTTATCCTAATGTTGGACTCTTCCTTTATGTTCACTTCATTTAGGAAGATGGTGGTATAATGATGATAATAATAGTAATGATGATGATGATATTTTAATGATAATGAAGATGATAAAAATTATAATTTAATGATGATGATAATGATGATAATGATAATGATGATAATGATAATAATGAAAATGATGATAATGATAATAATAATAATGATGATAATGATTTTAATGACAGTAGTTTTAATACATGATAATGAATAAAATGAATAATGATAATTATGATGATGATGATTATTAATTTAATCATTTGCCACCAGGGATGGTATGTGTATACATGCCATTTCCACTGTGTGGTTAGTTTAGTAATTGTTTTTACATATAGATGGTTTCATAAGTCACCAATGAGCCAATTACAAGAACCACCTGTCTCATCTGTTTACCCTTTTCCTTGATTTTTGATAATATTTTCTAGTATTTAATACTGTTGTTAGTAATGTCAATAACAGTATTGTAACGATAATATCTATAACAAAAATAAGTGTCGATATTGGTAAAAAAGCAAGGAAAGGTGAGGGAACAAGATTTACTAATTGACTCCTTTGTAGCTAAGCACTGGCAGAGCCATCTGTGTGTAGAAACATTTAACAAAACAATACTAAAGTGAATGCAACATTTTCCTGAAGCAGTCAGGTTAATGAAATAATGTAGATGGTGATAAAAGGGATTAAGCTGATGATGAAAATGGTAATAATGTTCATGATAATGATGATATCAATAATGATAATGATAATAATAGTAATTATAATACTGACAACATCAACAATAATAATAGTGATGATAACAATATCAATGACAATTAGAATAATGATAATACAAATCATAGTAATCATAATAATGATAATGATAATAATAATAATGATGATGATAATATTAATGGTAATAATAGTAATAATAATATTAAATATTATTATTATTATTATCATTATTATTATTATAACAATGAGAATAAGAATAACAACAAGATGATAATAATAATAACTATAATGAAAATGATGATGATAATAGTAATAATAATTGTAATAATGATCATATAATGAAAATAATAATGATATTAATAATATTGATGATAATAATAATAATAGTAATAATGATTATAATAATAATACTAAAAATAATAATAATGATGTTCTTAACAACAGTAATAACAGTGATAATCATAATGACAATGACAGTAATTTTGATAAAAATTGTAATAGTAAGAAAATTATAATTTCAGATTGATTGTCTTAAAACAGATGCTGTGATCTAAATGTTTAATTTTCTTTTCAGGTAAAGACTGGATGTGGAGATGGACAGGTACCTCATCACACCAAAGAGAAAAATGGCAGAAGAAATTACAGAACAGTTTGTGAGTATTGAAGATATTGCAGTGCAATTTCAGTTCTTAAGATCAGATCAAATAATGTCTGTTGCAGTTCAATTTCCAGTTTGAGATGAACTTACAGTGGATTGTGGGATTTAGGTTCTTCTACCCATTTTTGTTGTGATGTATTTTATATGTATGTAGGAATAAAAGGGATTGAGCATGCAAGATAGCAGTACAGTTAATGCTGTAGACCCTCCAAATACCTTGCTTGTTGTTATGGGAGGGCTCAGGTGACAGAGACTGAGGCCCAATGTAGGGGATCACCCCTACCTTAGGGCTCAGCCGTCACCTTAACTGATTTTGCTTGGTCTTTTCTTCTCTCCTTTCTTCTGCCGTATCTTCTTCATCCCCTTCTATCCCATTCCTAAGGTGTGAGAGGCGTGCTGAAAGGATGAAAGGCTGGCTTTGTGTTAGTCATGAATGGCCTCAAGAGCTATAAGTATGGCATTCCCTTGGTTAATTGCCTAGCCCTTTCCCTTCATGGGGACCCTGAGAGGTAGCAGTTTCTTTTCCCCAATATGTTCACTCTCACCATGGCCAATAATGTAGAATCTTTACCATTAATAGGGGCATTAAGGCTTGCCCCTTCATCAACTAGCCTATCTGAATTTGATTTTGATGGTTTTCTGACCCCTGCCCCTCCTTTGACCTTGGCTCCAACCACTGATACTAATACCCCCTCTTTTACACTTACTGACAACTCTATCCATTCTAAAACACCCACCCAGGTTACTACTCAACCTCCAAAAAGCACCCTTTCCTCTCTCCCAACATTTTCCTCTCTATCTCCTACTGCACAGTCCTCTTCAATGTCTACCTACTCTTCCCTTATTACTATTTTTCATCCTTTTTGTCCTCCCTCCCATAGAACTACTCCACTCCAGACCACTCTCAGAATACCCTTCTCTTTCAACTCTGATCATTCCTACCTTGTCACAGTTACATCAGAATCCCAAGCTCATGCACCATCTACCATAACTGACCTCACTGGCAAACCCATTCCTACTGAACCTCACCCCTCTCTTAATACCTGTGATGGAACTGTTTCTATTCCCCCAAATGCTTGTCCTATCTACATCAAGGACTGATCAGACTGTGAAAATTACCTACTTACCTGCCTTGCTGATTATGATGCAGTGGCAGTACAGTGTTACACTATTCCTCCCAGAGGCCAGTGTAAGTCCCATGTCAATATTGCCAAGATTAGCCTTTGTAGACATGACCTCCCCCATGAAGTTTCCATGGGTGGATTGTCCTATCATGTTCGACCATATCGACCCCAACCTTGTCAGTGTCAGATATGTTGGCATTTTGGCCACCCAGTCAAACACTGCCGCTCCATAGCCTGCTGCCCTCTATATGCCCAACCTGGTCCTCTTCACCCAACTCAGTCCTCTTCACCCAACTCCCCTCCAGAAACCCTTGAAGATGTCCAAAATGTCCTAAAGATGACCCAAAGGAACACTCCGCTCCTTCATCCACCCCCCAATCCTTCTGTTCCTACTGCTTCTACATTTAAAGTATTTGCAGATATTCCTCCTCCTCATCCTCAAGTTCCCTCCCCCCCCCCTTCCTCCTACATGCTCCCAACGTACCACATCCCCTCTACTGCTCCCACTTGAATACTCACAGAAATCCCCTCTATCACAACAGTGTCCTATTCCAGACCCCTCCCCTCCAGACATTTTTCCTGATATTTCACCTTCCCCAGCCCCCTTTCTCATTCCCTGGATTCTTCTCCTACTTCTCCAACAGCCACCTCTGTTTTCCTTGAACAATGTCCCTATTCCTTCCCCAGTCACAGATACACCACAATTCACTCAATCGGTCTACCCCCTTAACCTTTCCCATTTTACTAATCCCTGCTGCACTTCATTTACGTCCCTCTTTTCCCTTTTCATTACATATTTTCCTATAACACACTCTAATCCTTGACATCAAACACCTTCCTTCTCTCCCTGGATTCTTCTACTTTTCCAACAGCCATCTCTGTTTTCCTTGAACATTATTCCTATACCTTCCCCAGTGACAGCTACACTGTAATTCACTCAATTGCCTTAAACCCCTTAACCCTCCCCTTTCTGCTAATCTCTGCTCTAGTTCACTTACTCCCCTCTTTCCCTTTTCACTACCATACTATCCTATAATGCTCTCTAATCTTTGACATCTGACACATTGTATCTTAATCTTCAACTCCTCTTTACCCTTTCTGACACAATACTTTTCCACAGTGCTATATGACCTTTGATGTCTAGCACATGTACTTGTTTCAGACATTAAGATTAACATTACTGCTGTAGAGAAAATTAGTAAAGTGAAGAATTCAGCGTACAAACAACTGGCTCCAATTTGTCAGAGTACATTTGATCTTACGTTCTGTTTTCTTTATTATGTTTATATTATTATGTTGTACAAATTTTGAAATATTTTGCTAAGTTATCATTAATAATGAGTTGAAATTATCATTGTAAATGATGTGTGAATTGTCAAATTAGAAGGGCATCTTTTAAAAGGGATGGTTAAATAAGTATAAATTGGTTTTATGATTAGTGTATTCCATGGCATACACCAGGTTTTGTCTATTCTTAAGCAGAACAGTAAAAGTTACCATATATTCTGTCTGATTAATGGTTGATTTTAAGACTTTGTGTAATGGAGTATGATCATACTTCTACTAGAAGATTTAAAAAGAATTAGTAGAGGAAAGGACCATGTAACAAATACGCAATGTAAGATAAAAGAAAGAAAAAAATAGAAATAAGACATCAGCTGCCCTGACCCCTATTAGCTGATGTGGACCCTTGTTTTGCATTATGCATGTTCCTGTAGACTTGATATGGCCAACTTGAAGGCTGAATATAGATTAGAACATTTTTGTGGTTAGTTTTCTTACTCAAGTTCTTTTTAATCATATGAAAAGTATCAAAAGTTTTGTCAGGGTCCCTTTAATGGCCACTCTGCAAAGAGTGTATGCAGTAATCATGTGAATTTAGTATAAAAATGCTTAATCTGTTGGATGC
>NC_091562.1:31529259-31531759 GCF_042767895.1 Penaeus vannamei
CTTATCTAATAATCTACTTTTTTATTATTCTATCTACTCGCTTACTTATCCATCCATCTTTTCTATTACATGCTATCTATTCATTCTTATTTTAGCACTTATTCCAACAGTTCTAAAATAAATCATAACGCCCCTAATTTTTAATGCCTATTATTATCTAATTTGAAATTTCAAAACAAGCAATCTCTCGTTTAAAATCACTAATCGGCCACCTGTTAGAGACCCCGCCCACAACGAGGGGACCATATATATAGCAGATCCAAACACTGGGGAAGACCAGACGGACATTTCAAATGCTAATCGACACACAAGCGATGTATATATAGAAGACTGAGTTCTCTTTAGTCCTCAAAAACCCTAGGACGTTTTAAGATTCTTGAATATCTGAATGAAACGGAAGAAGGGAGGAGGAGGAGGGAGAAAAGATGGAGGAGGAGGAGGAGGAGGAGGAGAAGGAGGAAGAGGAGGAGGAGGATGGAGAAGAGATGGAGGAGGAGGAGGAGGAGGAGGAGGAGGAGGAGGAGGAGGACGATGATGACGACGACGACAACGACGACGACGGGGACGAGAAGGAGAAGGAGCATCAGAAGCAGGAGGAGCTGAATCAGCAACAGATAATCGGAAAATCTGCTGGCCGATTTAGCAAGACCGAGAAAGATTTCTTGTCGTGAGGAAAGAGAAGTCAAGGGATTTGTCTTGATGGAAGGGTCGGTTTCCCAAGACGTTAAACGAAGGCACTGGCGATACAAGAGACTCTGAGACGAAAACGTGAACAGGAGAGAGGGAAGAGAAAGAGGAAAGAAAGAAGGAGAGATACAACAGATTCTGAGACTGAAATGTGAACAGGAGATAGGAAAAAGAAAGAGGAAAGAGGAAAGAAAGAAGGAGAGATACAACAGATTCTGAGACTAAAATGTGAACAGGAAAGAGGGAGGGAGAGATATAACAGACTCTTAGACGAAAACGTGAACAGGAGAGAGGAAAGAGAAAGAGGGAAATGGAAAGAAAGGAGAGATACAACAGATTCTGAGAGAAAAACAAAACAAAAACAAAACCGTGAACAGAAGAGAGGAAGAGAAAGAGGGAAGGAGAGATACAACAGACTCTGAGACGAAAACATGAACAGAAGAGAGGAAAGAGAAAGAGAAAAGTGGAAAAAGGGAAAGAGAGATACAACAAACTCTGAATTTATGTTCATGGAAATGAGGAAAAAGAAAGAAAAGAAGGAGGATAAAAAGAGAAGAGAAAAGGGAAAAAGAAAGAGAGAAAGAGTATGTCAAAGTGATTGAGATAAAACTGACTCTGGCTTTTATAAGGAATTGCAAAAAGAAAAAGAAGAAGAAAAAGAAAGAAAAAAAACAAGCGAACAGGAAAGTAACTGAAACAGAGGAAGAAAAAAGATGGACAGAAGAATAAAAAAGGCAAGGCAAATGTAATACAATAGACCCTGGGACACAAATTTGGCTTTTATGAGAAGTTGGTGAAAGGCAGAAAAGAAAGGGAAGAAGGAGAGGCAAAGAGGAAACGGAGAGATCGGAGAGAGAGGGAAAAGAGTAAAGGAGAGAACGGAAAGAGAGGGAAAAGAGTAAAGGAGAGAACGGAGAGAGAGGGAAAAGGGTAAAGGAGAGACAAATTTAATGAGACTGTAATGGAGACACGAAGACAAGAGAATGACAATAAAAGTTATTTAATTGAAATGCGCTTCATGGTTGTAAAAATGCATTTCTCTTTTTTTGTATCTAATTGATTATTCATTCATCTATTTTATTTTTCAGCGATCATTGTCATGATGATTGTTATTTTCATGTCTATTTTCCTTATCATTACAACATTATCATCACCATCACCACCACCACCACCACCACCATCATCAACAGCGTTGACTTTATAATCATCAACAACACCCCCCACCCCCCACCAACACCACCACCACTACCACCACCCCCACCCCCACCTCCACCACCACCAACAACCCCACCCCTACCACCACCAATACCCCCATCCCACCACCCACACCACCAACAACACTACCCCCACCACTAACAACACCCCCATCCCACCACCCTCACCACCCCCAACAACACCCCATCCCACCACCCTCACCAACACCCCCACCACCACCAACAACAACATTCGACATCATTCTCCAAGACAAACGTCAGTCGGTTGCAAGGACACTTCTCCCCCGAGTTATGTTCCTTGCGGGCAGGGAAGAAGGAGCCAAAGAAGGAGTCAACAACATTCCTTCTTAAGACGAGTCGGGCCCGTCTTCTGAGACAAGAGACAAGGCATTCATCTTTCTTTAAGTGTGAGTGCTGGGGTCTGTGTGTCTTGGTGTGTATTTAGCTCTTTTGTGTGTGTTGTTTGTGAGTGTGTTTGCGTGGGTGTAAGAATGCGTGTTTGTTTTTGTGTGAGTTTAAGAGTGTGTGTTTGCGTGCGTGTATGGGTTTGTGTTTGTGTGAGGGTAAGAGTGTGTGTGTGTTTGTGAGTTTGTGTGAGT
>NC_091562.1:31551759-31556759 GCF_042767895.1 Penaeus vannamei
ATTGTAATGATATAGAGGATAATGATGATAATATTAGAGAAAAATAATGGAAAAATATCATTATTATGATAATGTTAATGATAAGGATAATAGTAGTCATAATGGTAATGATAATGATAATAATACTGATGATGATAATGATATTAGAGAAGAAAGTAAAAATTTACTAATAGAAAGTCGTTGAATGAATTTATAATTAAATCGAATGATTTTTTTTCATTAACAAACGAAATGAATCTTTCATTAATGACTTGATGAGTAATTATAATAAGAGTATTTTTTTAATAATGATATAATGAGGATGGATTTTTTGAATTGTCGTCCTAAAACTGTCTGTTAAAAGCGGATGTTTTGGGGTTGAGCGTTACACTTTTAATGGGTAAAAGACGGCCAGATTTTAACGGTTCCGGCGGCCGCTTGTCACCCCTTTTCTTTCTTCTTACCCCCCCCTCTCCCCTCTTCTTCCTCTATCTCCCCTTATATATCATCCCTACCCCCTCTCCCCACCCCTTCCTCCTAGCCCCCACCCCTTCTCTTTCATTTGTTTCTGCCTCCTTTCCTTCCTCCTCCTCCTCCTCCTCCCTCCCCCACCCCGCTCTACCCTAATCCTCCTTTTAGCTTGCCCTCTCTCCCCTCCCTCCTTCCCCCCTCCCTCCTTCCCTCCCCTCCCCCTTTCCCTCGCCTACCTCCGCCTTTTTCCTTTATCACCCCCTCCCCCCCGCCTTCCCACCCCTTCCTTCCCTTCCTGCCATTGGTGCCACGGTCTTTATGGTGCCATGACACCAACTTTCAAGAGTGCCATTTTTATCGTGGTAGGAAGTGTGGTGGCCGAGGCGGTGTTATATATATTTTCTTTTTCTTTTTCTTCCATATATATCTCTATTTTCTTATTCTAGTTTGTCCTTTAAAACAGACACATACGGAGATTAGAGTGTTCATAGATAGCAAAGCGACGAATACTGAAAAGCGTCTTAAGGAATGGAGGTCTTAAGGTACAGACAGGGAGGAGGGAGGGAAGGGGGGGGGGAGTCATAGGGGGGTGGTGAAGGGGGGGGGGAGGATAGAGAAAGGCCGCCGATTTCCTTATAATGTGTTCTTCCTTCTTCTTACCTCTTTCAGTTTTCTTTTTTTTTCCCTTCTTTCCTTCTAAATATTCTTTGTCACTTTTTTCTCAACCGTTCTGTCTCTCTCTTCTCCTGCCTTTATCTTTCTATCTGTATTTCTATCTATCTGTCTATCTAGGTGTACGTCTGTAAGGCCTCTCTCTCTCTCTCTCTCCCTCATTCTATCTCTCTCTCTCTCTCCCCCTCATTCTATCTCTCTCTCTCCCCCCCCCCTTTCTCTCTCTCTCTCTCTCCCTCTCTCCCTCTCTCTCTCTCTCTCTCTCTCTCTCTCTCTCTCTCCCTCCCTCCCTCCCTCCTCTCTCTCTCTCTCTCTCTCTCTCTCTCTCTCTCTCTCTCTCTCTCTCTCTTTCTCTCTTTCTCTTACTCTCCCTCTCTCTCTCTCTGTCTCTTTCTTTCTCTCTCTCTCTCTCTCTCGCTCTCTCGCTCTCTCTCTCTCTCTCTCTCTCTCTCTCTCTCTCTCTCTCTCTCTCTCTCTCCCTCTCCTCCCTCCCTCTCTCTCTCTCTCTCTCTCTCTCTCTCTCTCTCTCTCTCTCTCTCTCTCTCTCTCTCTCTCTCTCTCTCTCTCTCTCTCGTTCTTCTTGTCCCTCTTTTGACCCTCCTCTCTTTCTCCCTTTCTCACTGTCTCTTTCTCCCTTCCATTTCTTTCTCCCTCATTCACTCACCTCCCCCCCTCTCTCCCTCCTCGACAAAGCCATATGAGTAATGGATCTGACACCACTATTATTTTTGTTGTTGGTGTATGAGGAAGTTCAGGAAGAGGAGAAGGAGGAGGAGGAGGGGGAGGGAGGGGGAGGGAAGGGAAGAGGAGGGGGAGGGGGAGAGGGGGAGAGAGAGGGAGGGGGAAGGAAGGGAAGAGGAGCTACAGGGAAAGATGGAGGGAGGGGGAGGAAGGGAAGAAGAGGGGGAGGGGGAAGGAGGGAGGGAGGAGGAAGGGAAGAGGAGGGGGAGGAGGGAGAGGGAGGAAGGGAGGGAAGGGAAGAGGAGGGAGAGGAGAGGGGGAGGAAGGAGGAGGAAGAGAGGAGGAGAGGGAGGGAGGAGGAGGAAGGGAAGAAGAGAGGGAGGGGGACAGGGAGGGAGAGGAAGGGGAAAGGAAACGGAGAGGGAGGGAGGGGAGGGAAGGGAAGAAGGAGGGAAAGGAGGAGGGGGAGGGAGAGGAAGGAAGGAAAAGGGGAAAGGAGGGGGAGGGTGGGAGGGAAGGAGGGAAGGGAAGAAGAGAGGGAGGGGGAAGGGGAGGAGGGAGGGAAGGGAAGAAGGAGGGAGAGGGAGGGGCGGTGAGGGGGAGGGAAGAAGGAAGAGGAAGGAGAGGGGAGAGAGGGAGAGGAGGAGGTGATAGGAGGTAAGGACAGAGGTGGATAGGGAGAGTGAAGAGCGAGGAAGATTAAAAAGGGATAAAGGGATTAATGGGTGAAGGAGAGATGGGGAGAGAGGGAGGGAAGATAAACGTATATATATATATATATATATATATATATATATATATATATATATATATATATATATATATATATATATATATATATACATATACATACATATATACACCTATATATGTATATATATACACACGTTTATTTGGATATTTATCTGTCAATCTATCTATCTATCTATCTGTCTATCTATCTATCTATCTGTCTATCTATCTATCTATCTGTCTATCTATCTATCTACATCTTTGTCTATATATCTATCTATGTATCTGTCTATGTATGTATCTATCTCTCTCTCTCTCTCTCTCTCTCTCTCTCTCTCTCTCTCTCTCTCTCTCTCTCTCTCTCTCTCTCTCTCTCTCTCTCTCTATATATATATATATATATATATATATATATATATATATATATATATATATATATATATATATATATATATGTATATATACAGAGAGAGAGAGAGAAAGAGAGAGAGAGAGAGAGAGAGAGAGGGGGGGGGGGTGCGGCAACCGTGCACCATAGGCCTAACCTTACTTCGTGAACACGTACTTGTTGTTTAGAAATACTTACGCTGACGAGAAAAGCGTTTAAGTTGTTGACAATGACTACTGTTGCTGTTGTGAACGCCATTATCGTTATTGCATTTCTTGTTGTTATGAAGAGTATTTAATAGATTTATACACGGAGTATACATGTATACCATGTAGGTTTATAGGCACATACAAACGCAAACGCACTCATGTATACACACGCAAACACACACGCACAGACACACACACACACACACACACACACACACACACACACACACGCATACACACATACGCACATACACATAATCCCCCCCCCTCACCCACACACACATGTGCACATTCTGTTTTTTTTCTCTCTCTATCAGCTGGATATCCTTCAGTCTGTCTGTCCACTTGGATATCTCTTCCAATTTTTCTCTCTCTTATTTTCTTCCTCCTTTCCCCCTATATTGATGGAAGTGTCACAAACCTTAGTGCCACTTCGTCACACTTGTCTCAAGACATACCTTCCCTATCACCCCCTCACCCCCTACTACCCCCCCCCCCGCCAATTCCCCTTTTTCCCTCCTCTCCCCGCTTTCCCCTCCTCTATCCCCCGCCAATTCCCCTCTCCCCCTCCTCTCCCATCCTTCCCCTCTGCTCCCCCATCCCCGCCAATTCCCCTCTCCCCCTACTCTCCCCTTCTCCCTCTCCGCTCCCCCTCCTCCCCCCACTTCCGCCAATTCCCCTCTCACCCTCCTTTCCGCTCCCCCTCCTCTCCCTTCCCTCCCCCCCTCCGAACCCTCTCTCCCTCACTCCGCCAATCCCCCGATCACCCTGCTCTCCCCTACCCCCCAACCTGTCTTTACCACCACATGTGAATATATTTCTTGTTTATCCTGCCTCCTCTTATTTATGTTTGTTCGTTTGTCTGTTTGTCTATTTGTTTGTTTTTATGTGTGGAATTTCTGTTTTTTTTTTTTTTTTTTTTTTTTTTTAATTGGTAGATGGATTTTTTCTTCCATTTTTTTTATCTATATCTATTTTCTCGTTTCTCGTTCACGCTCTTCTTTGAAATCTTTTGATATATTTACTTATCCCTTCCCATTCTCCTCTCCCTCCTTTTATGTAATTTTACCTTGTCACTATCTTTATCTTTGATTATTTTAACTTTCCTTCTTTTGTTTTCCCTCCTTCTCCCTTCTCTTCAGTGTGTACTAAATATAATCGTCTCTCTTTCTGTTCATTATTATTTTTTTCTTTTTTTCTCTTTTTCGCTCCTTCTTCCATAATGTCCTCCATTTATTTTTACTCGTTCTCTATCCCTTTAAATCTTTTTCGTCTTCTCCTCTCTTTCACGCAACTTTCCTTATATCCTCTCTCCGTGCCCCCTCTCTCTCCTCTCACTCTGCTATCACCCTCTCTTCTCTCTCCCTTCTTTCTTTCCTCTCCTTCTCTTTCTCTCTCTCTCTCTCTTTCTCTCACTATCCCCGTCTCTTCCACCTTTATCCCTGCCAACACCCTTCCCTCCTTCTCCCCTCTCTCCCTTCTCTTGATAACACCTTCTCTTCCCTCTCCTTGCTAACATCGTCTGCCATCTTTCTCTGCCAACACTCTCTCCACCTCCTCTTATTACCTACCTCTCTCCCTGCCAACATCCTCTCCCCTCTCTCCCTGACATCTCCCACTCCCCTCTGTCCCTTCTTTATCCTTCATAACACCTCTCCTCCCTCTCCTTGCTAACACCGTCTCCCATCTTTCTCTGCCAACACTCTCTCCACCTCCTTTCATTACTCACCTCTCTCTCTGCCATCATCCTCTCCCCTCTCTCCCCTCTCTTCCTGCCATCTCCTACTCCCCTCTGTCCCTTCTCTCCCTGCCAACTCCCACTCCCCTCTCTTTCTACCAACACGCTTTCACTCCTCTCCCCTCTGCCC
>NC_091562.1:31576759-31586759 GCF_042767895.1 Penaeus vannamei
AGGGAAAGGGGTGGGGGGCAGAGGACAAGAGGGAGGAGGCCGTGGTGGTACCCCTGGGGAAAGGGGTGGGAGCAGAGGACAAAGAGGGAGGAGGCCGTGGTGGTACCCCTAGGGGGAAAGGGGTGGAGGGGGGGCAGAGGACAAGAGGGAGGAGGCCGTGGTGGTACCCCAAGGGAAAGGGGTGGGGGGCAGAGGACAAAGAGGGAGGAGGCCGTGTTGGTACCCCTGGGGATAGGTGGGGGGGGGGGGGAGAGGACAAAGAGGGAAGAGGCCGTGGTGGTACCCCTGGGGAAAGGTAGGGGGGAGGCCCCCCTCTGGGAAAAGGAGGAGCCAGAAGACGGAGGGAAGATGCCGTGTAGGTACCCCTGGGGGAAGAAGGATCCAGAGAACAGAGGGAAGAGGACGTGTTGGTACCCCAGGGGAAAGGGGGGTGGGGAAGAGGACAAAGGGGAAAAATGCCATGCTGGTACCCCTGGGGGAAAGATAGGAGGGGGGGGGCAGAAGGGAAGATGCGGAAGTGTTTGTTTACCCTTGGGGGACAAAAAGGGAAGAGGCCGTGTTGGCACCCCTGGGGAAAGGGGGGAGGGGAGCAGAGGACAAAGAGGGAAGATACCATATTGGTACCCCTGGGGAAAGGAGGAGCCAGAGGACAAAAGGGAAGAGGCCGTGTTGGCACCCCTGGGGAAAGGGGGGAGGGGAGCAGAGGACAAAGAGGGAAGATACCATATTGGTACCCCTGGGAAAAGAGGAGCCAGCGGACAAAGAAGGGAAATGCTGTATCGGCACCCCCGGGTAGGTGCCATAAGAGGAAATATAGAAGGGTTAATGCGGAAGTGTTGATCGGAGGAGATACGGAAGGGTAGGTACCCCTGGGAAACTAAGGAGCCGGAAGTCAGGTAAGGAAGATACTCAAAGGTTGGTACCCCTGATGAAAATAAGGAGCCAGAAGACAAAGGGGGACGATAGGGAAGTGTTGGTACCCCTGGGAAAAGAAGGAAGTCAAGTAAGGGCGATTCAGGTAACTGGTGCAAAGGCGTCGCTCGCTTGGGAAAAGGGAGAGATAGAGATAGATAGACAGATAGATAGACAGATAGATAGCTAGATAGATAAACAGTCTAACAGTCCTGGTGATATGGAGTCTGAGAACGCACACAGTAGGCCTAAGCTCGATCAAAGCCGTTGTTTTTTTAGGGCCGAGAAAGATAACAAATTATTATGATTTTAGGCTTTGTTATCTCTCTTTTCTTCCTATCATTCTTTGTCTTCTTCCCCCTTTCCATCTCTCCCTTTCTGTCTCTTTCTATAGCACAAATCTACAAACACACAGGCGAGTGCACACGAATACAAACACAGGACCACACACTCACACAAGCGAACACTCATACACCTACACTCATACACACAAACCCACACCCACAAATACACACTTACACCCACGCCCCCACACATAACCGCCACGTATCTACCCTCCCCCCTCCTCTCATTCACAAACTAACTAACGAACAAACAAAAATTCCTGGATTCCTTCAAAAACTAACTAACGAACAAAAAAAATTCCTGGATTCCTTCAAAAACTAACTAACGAACAAACAAAATTCCTGAATTCCTTCAAAATTTAATGGCATCTAAGACACACCTTCGGTAAATATTTCATAAAAATCTGTTGAAACTTTCTGAGTTGTCCTGCTAACCAACGAACAAACAAACTAACCAACGCTACCGAAAAACAACATCCTTGGCGGAGGAAATAACGAGAATGATGATAGTGTCAGTAATAGCGGCAAATGGAAGGAATGAGACTGAGAGTTATTTGAAGAGTAAAAGTTGAGCATGATTGGGACGTTAGGAATAGCATTTATCTGTCTCTTTCTCTGTCTGTCTGTCTGTTTGTCCGTATTATTCCTGTCTTTCTTCGTCTTTTTCTCGTCTCTGTTTGTCTGTCTCTCCCTTTCGTCTCTCTCTCTCTCTCTCTCTCTCTCTCTCTCTCTCTCTCTCTCTCTCTCTCTCTCTCTCTCTCTCTCTCTCTCTCTCTCTCTCTCTCTCTCTCTCTCTCTCTCTCTCTCTCTCTCTCTCTCTCTCTCTCTCTCTCTCTCTCTCTCCTCTCTCTCTCTCTCTCTCTGTCTCTCTCTCTCTCTCTCTCTCTCTCTCTCTCTCTCTCTCTCTATCTCTCTCTCTCTCTCTCGCTCTCTCTCTCTCTCTCTCTCTCTCTCTCTCTCTCTCTCTCTCTCTCTCTCTCTCTCTCTCTCTCTCTCTCTCTCTCCCTCTTTCTCTCTCTCTCACTCTCTCTCTCTCTCCCCCTCTCTCTCTCTCTCTCTTTCTCTCTCTCTCTCTCTCTCTCTCTCTCTCTCTCTCTCTCTCTCTCTCTCTCTCTCTCTCTCTCTCTCTCTCTCTCTCTGTGTGTGTGTGTGTGTGTGTGTGTGTGTGTCTCTCTCTTTCTTTCTCCCCCTCTCTCCTGACCTGCGAGATTCTCGCTAGATAATCAAATTATGTTAATCGAAATTTATTAAGTCATTTACAATCATTTCAGATTAAGGCTAAAACTCGCCTCCATTTTGAATTCTTATCGCAAAAACACACAAAGAAATGCGATGCTTTCTATTCACTTGCACATTCGCCTTACCTCACTCCTCCTTCTCCTCCTCCCTACCCTCGTCCTCCTCCTCCCTACCCTCGTCCTCCTCCTCCCTACCCTTGTCCTCCTCCCTGCACTCATCCTCTTCCTCCCTACCCTTCTCTTCCTCCTCTTCCTTCCCACCCTCCTCCTCCTTCTCCTCCCTCCCTACCCTCCCCCTCCTCCTCCCTACCCTTCTCCTCCTCTTCCCTACCCTCCTCTTCCTCCCTCCTCACCCTCGTCCTCCTCCTGCACTCATCCTCTTCCTCCCTACCCTTCTCTTCCTCCTCTTCCTTCCCACCCTCCTCGTCCTTCTCCTCCTCCCTACCCTCCCCCTCCTCCTCCCTACCCTTCTCCTCCTCTTCCGTACCCTGCTCTTCCTCCTCCCTACCCTCGTCCTCCTCCTCCCTACCCTCGTCCTCCTCCCTACACTCATCCTCTTCCTCCCTACCCTTCTCTTCCTCCTCTTCCTCCCCACCCTCCTCTTCCTTCTCCTCCTCCCTACCCTCCCCCTCCTCCTCCCCTCCCCCCTCCTCCTCTTCCCCTCCCTCCTCCTCCTCTTCCCTACCCTCCTCCTCCTCTTCCCTACCCTCCTCCTCCTCCTCCCTACCCTCCTCCTCCTTCTCTTCCTCGTCGTCCTATTCGTCCTTGTCCTTCTCTTTCTCTTCTTCCTTCTCTTCCTCTTCCTACTCTTCTATATTTTCCACCTCCTCGCCGTCTTCCCCTCTCCTCTTCTTTTTCATTCTTCTTTATTCAATTTCTGGATTCTCCTTCTCTACCTTGTATCCCTCTGCTTCTCCCTTCTCTTAGTCCACCTCCACGTCTACCTACACCTCTCCCTCCTGCGCTTCCACCTACTCCTCAAACTTTACTTCTGACTCCATCGCCACCACCTCCTCCTCCTCCTCATTTTACTCCTTCTCCTGCACCTTTTCTTCTTCTTCCTGCTCCTCTAGCTCCTCCTTCACCTCTTCCCCTCCATCTCCATCACCACCTCTACCTCTACTTCCACCATCGCTATCTCCTCCTCCTCTTCCACTAATTCCACCTCCTACTCCATTTCTACCACCTCCTCTTTTTTCTCCTCCTCCACCTCCTCCGTCTCCTCCTGCTTCTCCATTTTCACCACCCCCACCACCTCCTCCTCTTCCTCCTCCATTCCCTCCTCCTCCTCCAACACCTCCAACACCTCCACCACCTCTACCACCTCCTCTTCCGCCTCCATTTCCACCACCTCCATTCCTTCCTCCTCCTCGTGTGCGCATACAGATACACCCCATTAATAAAAGATAGCCAGACCTTTTCTTGAACTAGCCTTTCCAGGAAGAGCGAGGGTGCCTTGGCCCAGCGGTCACGGGTAGAGGTCTGATGTAGTCAAGCAACGTATAGACACAGAGAGAGAGAAAAAAAATAACTATTGTGGGAAAGAGATGGAGTGTTTGGCGAGGGGAGAGAGGGGGGAGGGGAGAGGGGAGAGGGGAGAAGGGAGAGGGGGGGAGGGGAGAGAGGGGAGGGCGAGATAAGGAGTGAGGGACATACATAGGGGAGTGAGTAAGAGAGAGATAGAGGGAGTGAGAGAGAGGGATGGAGTCTGATAGGATGTTTGTGTTTGTGTGTGTTGTTTCGTGTGAATTTATATGTATATATATATATATATACATATATATATATATATATATATATATATATATATATATATATATATATATGTATGTATGTATGTATGTATATATATATATATATATATATATATATATATATATATATATATATATATATATATATATATATACATATATATATATATATATATATATATATATATATATATATATATATATATATATATATATATATATATGTGTGTGTGTGTGTGTGTGTGTGTGTGTGTGTGTGTGTGTGTGTGTGTGTGTGTGTGTGTGTGTGTGTGTGTGTGTGTTAATATATGCATATATATGCATATATGCATATATATATTGTCAGGTTCGTTTTAAAGGAATCAGAGTTAGATGGCTAGAGAGAGAGAGAGAGATAGAGAGAGAGAGAGAGGTAGATAGATAAAGATAGATAGATAGATAGAGAGAAAGAAAGGGAGACAGACAGAAAGATTTCAGCTCACAATATTCCGCTTGTTTGTCTTAATCTTAAAGAGACACTTAAAGTCTCAGCTCCGTAACCCACACCTGGCGGCAGAGGAGAGCTTTCGTATTCTGCAGCTCCACAAAGTCTTCTTACAGCGCGAACCACAAATAAAAGTCTTGCATAATTTATTCAGGGGCTATTGGCCTTATGAGGGGAAGCGGTCTTAGGCTTGGGTGGAGGGAGGGAGAGGGAGGGAAGGTGGGAGGGAGAGGGGAGGGAGGGAGGGCAGGAGGGAGAGGGGGAGGGAAGGTGGGAGAGGTGAGGGAATGAGGGAGAGGGGCTGGAAGGAAAGGAAGAAAGGTGGGATGAGGGTGGGAAGAAAGGTTGGGGGGAGGGAAGGAGGGAGAGGGGGTGGAAGGAGGGAGAGGGGGTGGAAGGAGGGAGGGAGGAAGGGAGGGAGGGAGAGGGGGGGTGGAAGGATGGATTGTGGGAGGGAGGGAAGGAGGGATTGTGGGAGGGAGGGAGGGAGGGCAGGAACAAAGGTGGGGGAGGGACAGAGAGAGGGATGGAAGGAAGGAGGAACGGGAAGAAGTGAGAGTGGCCAGATGGAAGTAAATGGAAGGAGAGAGAGAAGGTCCGGGAAGAGGAGAGAGGGAGGGAGGGAGATAAATAGGATGAGAAGTTGAAAGTCAAGGAGATAAAAGGAAGGAGGGAGGGAGGGAGGTAGAAAGAAAAAAAAAGGACGGAAAGAGGGTAGGTAGGGAAAAGGGATGGAGATAGATAATGAGGGATAGAGGGAGAGAGGGAGGTAAGAGGAGGGCTTGAGGGAGAGAGGGAGGGAGAGGAAAGAAAAGAAGGAGGTAAGATGAAGGAAGGAAGATAATGTTGAAGAGATAAGCCGAGGAGAATGAAATGATATAAACAAATAAAAATGAAGGGACTAACAAAAACACACACACATACACACACAAACAAACAAACATGAAAACAACGAGAACAAAACCAGAGAAGAAACCGAAGGAATCCAACATCGTGGAACACTGTGATATCTCCCCCACCCTCTCTCTCTCTCTTTCTCTCTCTCTCTCTCTCGCTCTCTCTCTCTCTCTCCTCTCCCCTCTCTCTCTCACCCTTTCTCTCTCCCTCTCCATCCCTTCTTCCCTCTCTCTCCTCCCCCTCTCTCTCTTCTCTCTCTCTCTCTCTCTCTCTCTCTCTCTCTCTCTCTCTCTCTCTCTCTCTCTCTCTCTCTCTCTCTCTCTCTCTCTCTCTCTCTCTCTCTCTCTCTCTCTCTCTCTCTCTCTCTCTCTCTCTCTCTCTCTCTCTCTCTCTCTCTCTCTCTCTCTCTCTCTCTCTCTCTCTCTCTCTCTCTCTCTCCCTCCCTCCCTCCCTCTCCCACTCCATCGAGAAAAAGAAGAGGAAGAAAAGTTGCAACAAGACTCCCGATAAGACAACCTTATCTCGATGCCACTTGGAGATAGATCACAGAACATTTTCCAAACTCAGACTCATCTACACCCACGCCCTCTTGGCATCCCGATATACATTTTTATAGCGAAGGGAGAAGAGAGAGAGAGAGGGGGGGGGAGGGAGAGAGAGAGAGAGAGAGAGAGAGAGAGAGAGAGAGAGAGAGAGAGAGAGAGAGAGTGAGAGAAAGAGAGAGAGAGAGAGAGAGAGAGAGAGAGAGAGAGAGAGAAGGGAGTTTGATTGATATATATTTATATATATACATATATAGATAGATATAGATATAGTTATATATATATAGTTAGTTTTTGTATCGCCACCGGTTATGTCGCCGTTTCTTGTTTACGTCGCTTACACTACAAGTACGCTCTAGACATCAGAATTTCGTACGTGTACCATGTCCTTAATGTTACGCAAATTAGCGTGTCAAAATAATGTTCTCTAGTCCAAAATTTAAATGCTGAAATATTAAAACTGACTTGCAAGTTGCAGAATAATGGAAACATTGCAGAAGTAGCACACTCTAGCTCTGTAGCACTTAAGTTGTGTTCTCTCTGTCTCTCTTTCATTCGCTCTCTCTCTGCCTTGTATTTGCCTATTCATATGATGTAGTTATGTATGCCTACGAAGGAGAGAGAGAGAGAGAGAGAGAGAGAGAGAGAGAGAGAGAGAGAGAGAGAGAGAGAGAGAGAGAGAGAGAGAGAGAGAGAGAGAGAGAGAGAGAGAGAGAGAGAGAGAGAGAGAGAGAGAGAGAGAGAGAGACAGTTAAACAAATAGAGAGACAGACAGATAGATAGAAAGAAACGAAAAGAAGGATCAATAAAAAGATAAAACAGATACACACGTAGATAGACGGAAGGGCAGATAGACAGACAAACAGACAGACACAAAGCAGAGAGAGACAGAAAGTCCGAAATCCCAGAAAAGAGGAAACAAACAGCCTCCTCTCGTGGTTGTAAACAAACACCAATGTTTACTCTGGAGAAAGAAGGTTACGTCGCCGTCCTGGCTCTTATGAATGTCACTCGCCTGCCTCTTCTTCTCTCTTCCTCTCTCTCTCTTTCTCTTTCACTGTCTTTGTCTGTCTGTCTCTGTGTATTTCTGTCTCACTCTCTTTCTCTCTGTCTCTGTCATTTTTATCTCTCTCTCTCTCTTTTTCTTGTCTCTTTTCTCCCTTCTCTCTTTTCCTCTCTCTCTCTTTCTCGCTCACTCTCTATCTATGTCTCTATCTCTGCTTGACTGTCTGCCTGTCTTTCCCTCTTTCTCTGACTCTCTGTTCTCTCTTACTCCTCCTTGCATCCCCCTCCTCCCCCCCCTCTCTCTCTCTATCTATCTATCTATCTCCCTCGCCCACCTCTCTCTCTCACTCTCCTTCTCTCTCTCGCCCCTGAGGACATTTGCGGGGAGGAGAACAAAGAAAATGCACACCTCATTATAGCTACATGTGATTCTCCTCTTTACCCATAGAAATGCTGTGAATGTGTGAAGAGAGACTGAATGGAGTGGGCTAGGTTGTTCCTTAGTCCTTCCGTGTCTCTGTAACTCTCTTTCGCTTTGCTCTCTTTCACTTTTCTGTGTTCCACTTTCTCTGGTTCTGTCTCTAGATCTGTTCGTCTCTCTGTCTCACTTTTTTCTATATCTGTCTCTCTGCCTGTTTCTCTCTATCTGTCTGTCTGTCTGTCTCTCTCTCTCTCTCTCTCTCTCTCTCTCTCTCTCTCTCTCTCTCTCTCTCTTTCTCTCTCTCTATCTCTCTCTCTCTCTCTCTCTCTCTCTCTCTCTCTCTCTCTCTCTCTCTCTCTCTCTCTCTCTCTCTCTCTTTCTCTCTCTCTCTCTCTCCGCCTTTGCTCTCTCAAAGAAACAAAGAAACACATTTCTCATTACATTTCAGTGAAAGGAAAGGGAATGAGAGGCCGAGACAGATAGCACTCCAGAATGCAATATTTTCGTAAACAGAAGGAAAGAAAAGAAAAGAAACATAAACAGATGATATTGAAAATACTGATACTGATGATAATGGTAGTAATAATGACAACAATGCTCATAATTATGATAATGATGATGAGAAGGGTAATTATAATGATATTAATAGTAATGATAATAATGATAATAGCAATAATGATAGTGATGATGATAATGATAATAAAAAAATAATAATAACGGTAATGGTAACAACGGCAATAATGATACTGATACTGATAATGATAATAATCGTAAAGATAATGATATTAGTAAGAGTGATATAGATAAAAGTGATAATAGTTGCAATAAATAGAAAAACGAGTCACCATTGCTATTACAAACGAATGCAAATGTGAAAAACCATTTTTTCGAATCGTCTGGAATTTCTCGAAACCCATAAAAGTCCAGATGTCAAAGTCAGCCACGAAGGTCGCCTAAAAAGTTTTTTTTTTTTATCATATATTTATTTATTTTAAACTTTTTTATATTATAGACGCAATATATTTTCTTGTTTTTCCCTCTTTAAACTTACTATGATTATTATCATTTTTGTTAATCCTGGACGCATTTTATCTTTTTATTTATCTATTTATCAATTTTGTTTTTATCTCATAGACATTTTATTCTTTTTAAGTTTTGTTTATTTTTTTCTTTTGATACTAGACGTATTTTATTGTTTTTGATAGATTTTTTTTTTTAAATCCGAGACGCATTTTATTATCTTTAATATATTTTTTTTTTACTTTTCTTAAATCCCTGACACATTTTAGCCCCATTCTGCACCCACTCGGAGATCCTTAATGTATCAACTAATTGGTCTTAATCTTTCAGAGCAATCCTTGTAACGGCAGTGAAAATGGCCTGAAATCTTGTAGGATTAGAAGAGATTACCTTGGGATTGTCCCCAGGTCATTCCCCCCCCCCCTCCCCCCACACTGTTCTTTCTTTCTCTCTTCTTATCTCTCCTTCCTTCTTCTTTCTTTCCCTCCCATCTGACCATCTTTTTTTGGTCTCCTGTCCTTTGGTTTCTTCTGTTCTTCAATTTTTTTTATTCTTCTCTTGGTCTCCCTTTCTTCTTCTCTCTCTCACTAACACTCCCTTCTTATTTCTTCTCTTCCTACCTCCCTTTCATTTTCCATTCCTCTAAATCTTCTCCCTCTCTCATTTATTTTCTCATTTCCCTCGCCCTATTTTTTTCTTTTCCCTATCCCTCTTTCTTTCTTCTTCCCTCTTTTCTTCCCTTGCTTCTTTCCCTCTTCTCCCTCCTATCTCTCTCCTTCGCCTTCCCAACCTTCTCCCCTCTCTCTATGGCCTTTCTTTTCTTCCTTCATTTTATGTCCTCTTTTTTCGCATCCTCTTATTCTCTTCCTTCTCCATTCTCCTTCTCCCTCTTTATTTTAGTTTCTCCCTTACCTTTTCCTTTCATGCCTACCCCTTCTCCCTTATTTCCTTTCTTCCTTTCTCCCCCTTCCCTTCTCTTCCCCCATCCCCCCATCCCTTCTCGTCCTCTCTCCCCCTCCCTTCGTCCTACCCTCTCTTCCTCCCTCCCTTCCTTCTTTGACCTTTGACCTCCCTAAGCCCCTCGGAAACTTCTTGACCCGGGGTGGAGGTCATCTCAGGCTTTTATTTGTTTATTTATTTATTGTTTTATGAGTGACCTGTACTTGTAATTATAGTTACTGTTATTGTTGTTCTTGTGTTTTGTTATTATTAGTAGTAGTATCATTATTAAAATTTTTCTTATTATCTTTATTATCATAATTATCATTATCATTATTGCTATTATCATTATCATTATTACTATTATTATTATTATTATTATTATTATTATTAGTAGTAGTAGTAGTAGTAGTAGTATTTATTATTACTATTATTATTACTATT
>NC_091562.1:31589259-31594259 GCF_042767895.1 Penaeus vannamei
GATAATCGTAATGGAGATGATATCGGCAGTGTAGATGAAAATAATGGTAATGAGCGTCAAAATAAAATAGATAATCAAAATTAGTTACACATCATTAAAAAAGACAATAAGATAGTGATTATACTTACCAATGATAGCAATAATTTTGATGATAATTAGGATGAAGATAATTATGGCGACGACGATGATAACGTCAATAATGCCGATAACAATAATTCTAATGATAATTGTTTGTATGTAAATAACACTTAGTATTGCAAAATAAACTATGATGTTGATACTGATAAAGTGATAATGATAAGGATGATGATAATGATGATGATGATGATTTTGAGATTGGTTGACATTGATCTTAAGAAAGATAATGCTGCTAACAATAGCAGTTATCAAAAATATCATCACAGTACTGATAACCTGAAAAGAAAATTATGATGAAGCTGATAATTATAATAAGAATCATAAGAAAGACAATGAAAACACTAGAAATTAGTCATAACAAAAAAGGAGAAAATACTAAATATACAATAATGAAAATAAAACACTGATGATATTAAAAAATAAAATAAAGACATATATTCAAAATAACAACAACAACCAAAGTAATTGCATTTACACGAAGAATAACAGATTGAGCTTTTAATTTTTTTCCGTTTTCGTATAGATCCCTGGGCGCTAATGGAGGGCTAACCTAATAGGGGATGTGGTAATGAGATGTGAAGATGTGGCTACCGTGCTGAAATGGGTTTTACTAGGAGATAGGAAACAGACTGGTGTATCCTTTTCTGTTTGTCTGTCTCTGTCTTTGTTTATTTTTCTCTCTATTTCTGTCGCTGTCTCTGTCTCTCTCTCTCTCTCTCCTTGTCTCCTTGTTTGTCTGTCTGTCTGTCTGTCTGTCTGTCTGTCTGTCTGTCTCTCTCTCTCTCTCTCTCTCTCTCTCTCTCTCTCTCTCTCTCTCTCTCTCTTTCTGTCCTCTCTCTCTCCCTTTCTCTCTTCTCTCTCTCTTTCTCTCCCCCCCTCTCTCTTTCTCTCTATCTATGTCTCTATCTATCTATCTGTCTATCTATTTATCTAGGCATATATGCACACACATACACACATACACACACACACAAACACAGACACACACACACAAACACACACACACACATATATATGTAACACACACACACACACACACACACACACACACACACACACACACACACACACACACACACACACACACACACACACACACATATATATACATATATATATATATATATATATATATATATATATATATATATATATATACATATATATATATATATATATATATATATATATATATATATATATATATATATATAACAAAAAGAAAGGCAATGAAAGAACGAGAGAGAGAGAGAGAGAGAGAGAGAGAGAGAGAGAGAGAGAGAGAGAGAGAGAGAGAGAGAGAGAGAGAGAGAGAGAGAGAGAGAGAGAGAGAGAGGGAGAGAGAGAGAGAGAGCGAGAGAGAAAGAGAGAGAAAGAAAAAAAATAAAAAAGAAAAAATAAAATTTAAAAAAGAGAACGAAAGATCGACAGAGAGAGAGAGCAAAGGAGAGAAACAGAAGTGACGTATATCTGCAAATCTTCTTCTTCTTCTTCTTAAAATTCTTCTTAAAAAAAGAAAAAAAAAAGAAAGACAGCAGAAAGAGAGAAAGCGCTGTGTAGGTCTATCTTCACTCCATGTTTACCATCTCAGCAGGTCGCTTCTACGTGAAAGGCTTTCTCTCTCTCCCAAGCAAACACAGGGCGGAGGGAAGCGAATGAGGGAGGAGAGAGAAGAGAAGAAAGGAGGAGGAGGGCGAAAAAAACTGCTTGGAGGAACGAAGTTAGGGAAATGGGGAGGTAGTGAATGAGGGAGGAGAGAGAAGAGAAGAAAGGAGGAGGAGGGTGTAAAAACTGCTTGGATGAAGGAAGTTAGAGAAATGGAGAGGTAGTAAATGGGGAGGAGAGAGAAGAGAAGAAAGTAGGAGGAGGGAGAAAAAACGGCTTGGAGGAGGGAAGTTAGGCAAATTGGGGGGGGGGGGGAATGGGGAGGGGTGAGAAAGAAGAGGAAAAGAAAAATAAATAAATAAAGGCTTGGAGGAAGGAAAGAGCGAGTGAGGGAGGAGAGAGAAGAGAAGATAGGAGGTGGAGGGCGAAAAAACGGCTTGGAAGAAGGATGTTAGGCAAATGGGGGAGGAGGGAGAGAGGAGAGAATGAATAGGGAATGAAAAGGCATAGAGAAAGGAAGGAGCGAATGAGGGAGGAGAGAGAAGAGAAGAAAGGACGGGGAGGGCGAATAACGGCTTATAGGAAGGAAGTTAGGTAAATGGGTAAGGGGCGAATAGGGGAGGAGAGAGAGATAAGAGAGAGGAGGAGGGAATAGAAAAAGATGGAGGAAGGAAGTAAGGTAAATGGGGAGGGTGCGAATAGGGGAGGAGAGAGAGAGAAGATAGAAGGAGGAGGGAATAAAAAAGCATGAAGGAAGGAAAATACCTAAATGAGGAATAAGCGAATAGGGGAGGAACGGGGACGAAGGAAAAGAAAGTGGAGGAGGAGCGAATAGAGGAAAAGAGAAAGAAAAAACGAAAAAGGGAATAAAAGGACATGGAGGAACTTACGAAAGCGGGGAAGAACCGAATGGGGGAGGGGCAGAGATGGAGGCGATGGAGATAGTAGAGGAGGAACGAATGGGGGAGAACGAAGAGATAAGTGAGGAAGAAAATGGATAAGAAGGAGACGGTGGAGAAACAGGGAAGGAGGGGAGGATGACCCTGGAGGAGGAGGAGGAGGAGTAGGAGGAGCGATTGGTGAAGAGAAGAACTAATGGAGAAGAAAAGAGGATTGAAGTGATGGAGATAGTGGAGGAGGAGAGAAATGGTGGAGAAATGGGGAGATAGATGATGGTGAAATTGCATTTTCCTTAAAAAATGGGGGAGGAGGGGGGAGGGGGAGGAAAAAGAAAGAAATAGATCATTCTTTTAGGAGTGAAAGTGGACAAGAGAAAGAAGAATGGAAGAAAAAGCCAAACATAGAATGAAAGAAACAAACAAAAACAAAAAACGCGCATGCATAAAAAAGAAACGAAAAGAAGTAAAAAGGAAAAAGAAATAAGAAAAAGAAAGAAAATAAACAAGGAGACTATGCCTGAGGAAATCCACAAACAAACAAACAAAAAAAATCGAGTAAAATACCCACCGTTGTGTCAATTCATAAAAGCTGTCTCATCCTCTCCGGCCTCTCTCCCTCTCCCTTTTTACTCTCCTTCCCCCTCCCTCTTCCCTCCTTATCTTCCACTCTCCTCCTTTCGTTTCGTCTGCCTCAGCAATCCTTCAGCTCTTAGTGCCCAGAATCCTCCTCTCTTCACTACTTAGTCGCGTTCTTCTTTGTTCTCTTCAGTTCTTTGTTTTCCTTTCTTCTCCTCAGTTTTTCTCCGTTTTCTATAGTTCTTCTTTGTTCTCTTCAGTTCTTCGTTTTCCTTTCTTCTCCTCAGTTTTTCTCCGTTTTCTATAGTTCTTCTTTGTTCTCTTCAGTTCTTTGTTTTCCTTTCTTCTCCTCAGTTTTTCTCCGTTTTCTATAGTTCTTCTTTGTTCTCTTCAGTTCTTTGTTTTCCTTTCTTCTCCGTTTTCTATAGTTCTTATTTGTTCTCTTCAGTTCTTCGTTTTCCTTTCTTCTCCGTTTTCTATAGTTCTTATTTGTTCTCTTCAATTCTTTGCTTTTCTTTCTTCTCCGTTTTCCATAGTTCTTTTTTGTTCTCTTCAGTTCTTTGTTCTCCTCATTTCTTCTTTGTTTTTCATAGTTCTTCTTTGTTCTCTTCAGTTCTGAGTATTCGTCAGTTCTCGTCACTTTTTTCCACAGTTCTCTTTCAATTTGCCGAAGTTTTCGTCAGTTTTTATTTGTTCTTTTCTCAGTATCTTCAATTCTTGCTCAGTTTTCTTCAATTCTTGCTCAGTTTTCTTCAGTACTTCTCTGTTCTTCTCAGCTTTATTCGTTTCCTTCGTTTCTCCTCGATCTGCCCAGTTTACCTCGTTTCTCCTCAGTTTTCCTTAGTTTCTGTCTTTTCAGTTCATCTCAATTCTCATCCGTTTCCTCATTTCTTTTCAGTTCCATTCATTTCTGCTCCGTCTCCTCATCTCACATTAATTCTCTTCCGTCTCCTCATTTCTCCTTCGTCTCCTCATTACTCCTTAATTCTCCTCCGTCTCCTCATTTCTCCTTCGTCTCCTCATTACTCCTTAGTTCTCCTCCGTCTCCTCATTTCTCCTCCGTCTCCTCATTTCTCCTTCTTCTCCTCATTTCTCCTCCATCTCCTCAGTTCTCCTTCGTCTCAACACTTCTCTTCAGTCACCTCAGTTCTCCTTCGTCTCCTCATTTTCCCTCCGTCTCCACACTTCTCCTCAGTCTCCTCATTTCTCTTCCGACTTCTCAGCTCTCCTCCGTCTCCACACTTCTCCTCAGTCTCCTGAGTTCTCCTTATTTCTCTTTCGTCTCCTCATTTCTCTTACGTCTCCTCCGTCTCCTCATTTTCCTCCCGAACTAGTGACAACATTGGGGAATTCTAAGAACATCGTCCAGGAGTATTATTTACCTTCAGCTCTTCACTGTTTTCATTTTTGGAGAGGGGAGAGGGGGGAGGGGGGTTCCAGCTGTTCATCATCGGTGTTCTTTTAGAACTTTTTTTGTTGCGGCGTCGGTAAATTTGTGTAACTTCATTTTTTTTTTCTTTTTTCGCTTGTACTGTTTTTTGCGCCTTTTCGATTTATTTTTCTGTTTATGTGCTTGTGTGTTTGTTTATTTTTTCTTTATTCATTTTTCTGTCTGTTTCTATATCTGTCTGTTCATTAACCTATCTATCTGTCTGTTTGCCAGTCTGTCTATCTGTCTGTTTCTCTCTCTCTCTCTCTCCTCTCCGTCTCTATATCTCCATATCCCTACTCTCTCTCTCCACTCCGTCTCTCTATCTCCCTACTCCCACTCTCTTTCCCTCT
>NC_091562.1:31609259-31611759 GCF_042767895.1 Penaeus vannamei
CTTCTATCTTAGCCACTATATTTATTGTTCTCTCTCTCTCTGTTTCTCTTGCTTTCTTTCTTTCCATTTCTTTCTCTCTGTGTGTCCTTTGCTTTCTCTCTTTCTGTTTTTTCTTCTCTGTGTGTGTGTGCCGCTTGCTTTCCATCTTTCTGTTTTTTTTTTTCTCTTTCTCTCTCTATCTTTTGTTTTTTCTCTTTTTGTCTCTTTTTTCCTGTTCTTTTCTTCCTCTCTATGTCTCACTTTCTCCCTGTCTCCTACTCCCTCTCTCTATTCTCTCGCTTTCTCTTACGCATTAATTCCCCTTCATTTTCCTTCCATTAGTGAGACTAACGAGCATTTAGTTTCTGCGAGTGTTGGCCAAATTCGAATTCAAAGAACAGCGATTTCAAAGACTAAATGAAGCCAAGGTACGCAAATTCTTGGTCGCGCTAATTGTTAGGTTTGTATGTGCGTTTGTTTGTGTTTGTACGTGTTTGTGTGTATGTTTATGTGTGTGTGTGTGGGTGTGTGTGTGTGTATGTGTGCGTGTGTGTGTTTCTTTAACTGTCGCTACTTCTGCCAGTCTGTTAAGTTCTTCTCAGGTTGGTTTTAATTATCTAATTCTTCCCTTATTTACTCCAGTAAGAAGAAGAAGAAGAAGAAAAACGAAAATGAATGTCATCATTAGTTTGTCATTATATCGAAGCTATCATGTCCGTGTCACCTGACGTAACAAGGAAACACTTTTAACATCATTTTTTTTTTTTTCAGACAATCAAACTTATTCACACCCGTGTCCTAAGATAACAAAGACCTTTATTTTTTTAATCCCCAATTTGAGCTGAAACAAATAAAATAAATGTAACAACATTGTCTCATCCACTTAAATACATTGTTGAAGAAGGAAACACAAAACACAATGTTTACAAAGTGAAATGAAACGATTAAACATAATAATACTAATAAAAAAATATATGTGAATCATTTTTATATATTTTAAACGGATTCTTTTACTCTGATTTGGAGTCTGATGTTTTCTTTGCTTTACTGACATTTCCTCGTTTCTTGTTTAATGAGGATACTGCAAGAGACACAGGCAGTGGCTTTGGAAATGCAATAAAGTTCAAAGTAGTTTAAAAGACATATTAACTTTTGCTTAACTTTTTCTTCTGTTTCTCATTATTTTATTTTCTTTTCCTTTTCTACTATTTCTCCTTCACTTCTTCGACTTTCTCTTCTTCGGTAAATTTTTCTTCGTCTTTTCATTTCTTCTTCTTCTTCTTCTTCTTCTTCTTCCTTCTCGTTTTGTTACCATTCTTATTTTTTTCTAATGTTATTCTTTGCTTCATAATCATCTTATCACAATTATCATCACCATTATCATCATTATCATTACCACATCATCAATATCATCATTATTCTTTTTATCACTCTTATTATTATGACTATTATTAAAGTTATCATTATTATCATTAGCATCGTCATCATTATTATCATTAGCATCGTCATCATTATTATTATCATTATTATCTTTTACATTACCATTATCATTTATTATTATCATTATCATTACTATTATTATTATAATGATTATGATTATGATTATTATTATGATTATCATCATTATTATTAATATTATTATCATTATTATCGTTTATTATTATCATCATAATTACCATTATTATTGATAGTGATAATAAGGATTTTTACTATCATTATCATTGCTATTATTATTACTGTTGCTATCATCGTCATTATCATTATTATCCTTATCATTATAATTATCATCGTCATTATCATTATTATCATTATCATTATGATTATCAAAATTATAATTATCATCATTGTTATCATTATTGCCATAGCAATAACAACAATCATAATAATGATAATGGTAAAAATAATAATGATGATGATAATAAGTATCATCATTATTGTTATTATCATTACCACTATTGTTATTATTACTATAATTGTTATCCTTATTATCATTATTGTTATCATTATTATTACTATCATAAATATTATTATCATTATTGTTATAATTATTATTATGTTCATTATTATTATTTTCATCACCGCTATATATAGCCTTGCGATATCTATCTCTTTCTATTCCCTTTCTTCCACTTCTCATTTTCCTTCTGTTTCTCTCCCTTACCATTTTCTTTTTGGAAAATAGAGGTACCAAAAGTCATAGCAAAATGGTCTATATTCTCTATGTAAAGTGAATAACTTACGCCTTATGCAATAGACGGTTTATGTCCATTATATATTGAGAATGGAAGATGAAAAAACGACATTTCTCTATAACCTCATGCATTTCATTACAAACACACAAAGTACTCCCTTTCATGCGTCGATTTAAGAGTAACCAATAACGTCCCTAAAAATCGTCTTTGTGTATAAATGACGTAAGGCAATAGGTACTTTGAAGTCCATAACAACATTCACCTTAGAAGGATCGGATCGTCTGTATAGAGGGTTATGGCAGTCATTTCAATGGGAGAACTGATAGTCA
>NC_091562.1:31616759-31619259 GCF_042767895.1 Penaeus vannamei
TATCTATCTATCTATCTATATATACATATATACACTTACATGCATACATACATTTATTCATACATATATATATACATACAGAGAGAGAGAGAAAGAGAGAGAGAGAGAGAGAGAGAGAGAGTGAGAGAGAGAGAGAGACAGAGACAGACAGACAGACAGAGAGAAATAAAGTATCATATAACACAAACCAACGCACAGCCATTGAACCCCTAACGAGACCTCCCTTCGGCCCCGCAGGCTGGAGCAGCACGGGGGTTACCTGTACAACTACGAAGAGCTGATGGCCGACTACAACCGACAGATCACCGCAGGAAACTCATAGGAAATGGCGAGCAGGGGATTGTAAGTCCTCGGCGAATCCAGCAACTTAAGACAGGAGACGGAGAGAGAGTGAGAAAAAAGGAGAAATTCTTTTATTCGCGTGTTGTATGTCCCTACGTGGGTTGTTGTTGTATTTTTTGGAAGGGAGACTGAAACGGTCTGTGAGAGACGCACATACACACTTTTGGCTTTGCCGGAAGTAGGCGTAGCACATGGCGAAAAAGGGGGAGTAGGAGAGGGAGAGAAAGGAAAGAGGGAAGAAGAGGAAAGTCAAAGAGGAAAAGAAGAAGAATGACTAGACTCTCTCCTCTTCGGTGGAAAGAACCCGTCTTAGGAGGAAGTCTTTTTTTTTTTTTTTTTTTTTGAAGTCCTCTCTTTTGCCTTTGAAAGACTGACTTTAGGAAAAATGTTGAGCTATTTTTCCTCAACCAGGACATGTCACCCGTAGATTTTAGCTTCTGTAGAGTTTAAGTGGAATTGACGAAGGAGAGTTAGGGTCCCAGATCTCGTTATTTTGTTACGGTTAGCCTTTCTCGTAATCAAACTTTGGGCAAATAGCGAATCACAAACTTCAGCTTAGGAGATATTCACACATGTAGCTGTGGAAGGAATGTCCGCTATTTTTGGAATAAGATTTTTTTCTCTCTCCATCTCTGTAATATGAGAGAGAGAGAAAAAAGGAAATATTGTCCACCAAGTGATTGAAACTGGCGGGCGGATGTTTTACTCTTGGAAAAAGAATTATCTTTTGATTTAAAGGAAAAAATATGTTGTACTCTATTTATTTATTATAAAACTCCTCTTGCTCTTTTATCTGCGATTTTATTTATTTATTTAATTTTATTTATTTATATTTTTGATGGGAGTGAGCAGTGAATCAAAAGAAAAGGGATAAATGTCCCGATAATCTTTATATCAACGTTGCTCTTTGTCTGTCTGTCTGTCTGTCTCTCCCTTGCTTTCTTCATTTGATTTATGTACAATTTTCTTTCTGAACTTCGAGCTTTTTTTATATTATTTAATTTTCTCATCTTTTTTGTTAGCGGTGTTTACGAAATTCGTTTCAAGTGTAAAATTAAATAAATCTGAAATCTCACTAAATAAGCGATGAACAGCATATAGAGAAACGTGATAACCTTGAAATACGAGATATAGTGTTAAAGAAGAAATAAATAGTAGAAGAATAAAAAAATAAAAATAAATAAAAAAAAACAAGTGCCCATCGTTGAGCGTATCTCGGCGGGAAATTCAAAATCCATAATTGCTTTTCGAAGTCAAGGAACGCAATCATTCCATGTTTTTTTTTTCGCCCATTTCCCCGCTCCTCTTAATTTGCGCCACAGCAATTTGTTTAATGAGGTGTCCGCGTGGAAAAAATTATACCATATTGAAGTGAAATTAGGGAGAAAAAGTCCGTATGGTAATGCATTTGTATTATAAATAGTAATGTTGACTTGTAAATAGTTGTGAAGGTCATCATACTTTTTTCAGTGATTACTTCTGGCATCAAATTCATTATTCATTTGATATATTTTTCATATTATGACTTACCGTTACTTTACCGTAAAAAGATAAAGAGAGCTAAAGATATATAAGCAAAGAAATCCGATTAGAAAAAGAAGAAAAGAGAGAAAAAAACAAAAGTAGAACAAAAGAAACAAAAAAATTCACCAAAAGCTCTCTCTCTCTCTCTTTCTCAGTTTATCTGTCTGCCGGTCTCTCTCTCTCTCTCTCTCTCTCTCTTTCTCTCTCTCTCTCTCTCTCTCTCTCTCTCTCTCTCTCTCTCTCTCTCTCTCTCTCTCTCTCTCTCTCTCTTTCTCTCTCTCTCTCTCACTCTTTCTCTTTCTCTCTCTTTCTTTCTCTTTCTTTCTCTCTCTCTCTCTATCTCTCTCTCTCTCTCTCTCTCTCTCTCTCTCTCTCTCTCTCTCTCTCTCTCTCTCTCTCTCTCCCTCTCTCTCTCTCTCTCTCTCTCTCTCTCTCTCTCTCTCTCTCTCTCATACACACACACACTCTTTAATCCGTCCATATATGTTATGGTGTGTCTCCTCTTTTCTTTCATTCCTAGGCAAAACCGAAATAAAAACTTTATCAGTTATATAATTAATTCATTCTTATACATTTTCAAATCAGTTTTATCCAATTATCTTAAATTTCACGCCAGCAAGTGTTTCGAAATAGA
>NC_091562.1:31624259-31626759 GCF_042767895.1 Penaeus vannamei
AGTAATTATAATGAAAATGATAAATAACAATAACAACAGTAATAATGATAACGAAAATAATAATAAACATAACAACAATGATAGTATTCATAATAATATCAACAATCTTTGTGATCATAAATAAAATAAGGAAATTAAAGATAATGATACATATCATTATCATTCTCTTCATATCATAGTCATTATCATTATCATTCATATTATTATCATTATTACAAAGGTCATTATTGGTACTCTTCTTGTTATGATGATGATGATTATGTTAATGATTACTATCATTATCATTTATATTACCATCATTATCATTTTCAGTATCATTATAATGATGATAATAATGATTATCAAGATTATCATTATTATCACTATCACTATTATGGTCGTGATTATCATTATCATTTCATTATGAATATTATTCCCATTATCATTTTCGTCATCATTTTTATTATTCTCATTATTATTATCATTATTATCATTAATATCATAATTATTATCATCAATATTATAATCATTAGTATCACTTATATCATTATTATGATTTTAATCATCATTATTACCATTACCGTTATTAACATCACTGACATCATTATTAACATCATTATTATACCACCCCATTATCATTATAGTACTATCAAGATTATTATTTTCATTATTACCATTATCATTATCATCTCCATTAACATTACCATTAAGCATCACCATTATTATCATCATCATTATCGTTAGGGTTATTTTTATCATTACTATTTTCATCATTGTTAATATTAATGATGATAATAATAATAATAATAATAATAATAATAATAATAATAACATACCACCCCATTATCATTATAGTACTATCAAGATTATTATTTTCATTATTACCATTATCATTATCATCTCCATTAACATTACCATTAAGCATCACCATTATTATCATCATCATTATCGTTAGGGTTATTTTTATCATTACTATTTTCATCATTGTTAATATTAATGATGATAATAATAATAATAATAATAATAATAATAATAATAATAATAATAATAATAATAATAATAACAATAATAATAATAATAATAATAATGAAAATAACAATAATAATAATGATAATAATATTATTATTATAATTTTCATCATTATTATTATAATTTTCATTGCCATTATGATCACTCTCATTACTATTACTATCGTTGTTATTATTGGAATCATTATTGTTATTTCCATCGTCATTATGATTATAATTATCATTATTAACATTATTACTGCTATTATTCGTATTGTTATTATCATTAACATTATCACTATTATGATTATTGTTATTATCACTATTGTTGTCATAGTTATTATTGGTATCATTATCATTATTGTTATCACTATCATTATCTTCATTATCATTATCATTATCATCATCATTGCCATTATTATTGGTTTTACAGTGGAACAATTTGTTTGGATTGTATGCCACAAGTGACTGCTCTCAAAAATCTAGATTTATTAACGACGTAAAGATAATTACATATATGTAAATTGCCGAGATTGTATACACATCATTACCGCATCATTCACATTAATTAGAAGTAAATTTGATATAGAGATTATCTCATTAGTATCTCACCTCTTTAGGAGTAATCAGGGAACCTTAAGGTAATTAAGTTCGAGAACAACATGTTTTGATCCCTTTAACTTGCCGTCTTTGCCTATGTGATAGAAACGATAATTAGTTTTCGATATTAAGTGACACGTTTTTTCACTGTATTGATTTGATAGATATTTCAGGGTGACAGGTGATGATTATCACGTATGTGAAGATATTACTTGGTATCCTTGTTCTACTCATTGTCGTATGTTAGTATAAAGGAAACCGAGAGTGGATCTCGTGGCTGAAATACAAACGTTTTAAAAGAGATCGTTTCCGAACGTTTCCGAAAGAGAACGAACGTCCTTAACTTATTCACTATGATATGGCAAGCGCTTGGAACGCACAGGGACGCTTTATCAACTTCTTTTATACATCACTACCTAATTATTACCCCTTAAGCCCATAAACGAAGGGTACATAAGCAGAGAAAAAGCAAACAATACTAATTGGCTGTTGGGCCCTTGATCGCCTCAGCCAATCAGCGTTAGAGAAAGCAAGTTGCTTTAGAATCTTAGCACTTTTTTGCTAGACTTTCAGATTTTATAGATCCCAGTACCACTCTATAGCGTGTGCAGTGATACCTCATTCTGTAGTCTCGGACCCCTTCTAGAAGGACCTCCAAAACATAGCAAAGATTAGCTAAGTACATATTTTCGAAAGTAGATTAAGGTGACGACGATTTTGTTTAAGGGATGGGGGGGAGGGGGAGGAACACGAATATTTAAAGGTCGCTCGAGAAGCTGATCTCATCTCCCTGCTTGTGGAGGAGACTACACAGGGTAAAGCCAAAAACCCAGGGCACGAGAAGACGAAGGAGAGAGACCCCAAGCGACAGATTCGTAAGGCCTGACATTACCACGTGCCTTCATCCTGCCTAT
>NC_091562.1:31654259-31656107 GCF_042767895.1 Penaeus vannamei
AGAGAGAGAGAGAGAGAGAGAGAGAGAGAGAGAGAGCGTGAGAGATAGATAGATAAATAGAGAGAAAGTTAGAGTTAGAGAGAAAGAGAGGAAGAGAGAGAACAGACCCGCCACATCGAAAGAAAATTCACATGCGCGCCTTACAAACCCCAAACCCGAGTAGCCATGTTACGAGCTAAGCCAGGTAAAATCAGGGAATGTTGCGGCATAGGCATTTCCAGCATTTTTTTTTTTTTTTTACTTGGACTCCAGAGGGAGGCAAAGACTTTATTGACAGCTATAGAATTTACCTTCGCTTAGTACATAAAAGTGATTCGGGGACTTGAATAGTGGGTATTCAAACTGTTTACATAAATGGAGTTACAGAAGGCAGCAAGTGGGTCTTTTATCCTGTGGTCAAATGCGATCAGTTTAAAAGTCGAGACTCAAATGGATTCACATTTTGATCAGCGTTTCGTAATTCTATTTCTGTTGCGATGAAGTAAAATATGAGCGTATGTGTGTGTGAGGAAAAAACATGGAAAATGGATACTGAAGAAAGATAGAAAAACGGAAGATCAGACAATAAAAATGAGCAATTAAAATATACCAGCCAACCTATATATATGTGTGTGTGTGTGTGTGTATGTATATGTATGTATATACACGTTACCACTTCCTCCCCACCAGGACAGACCCCCCCCCTCCCCCACCCTATCCCGACGCAACACAAAACTCCCGCGACACATTGAAGATCCGGCCAACACGACCCCTGCTTCGAAAACCAAACCAAACTTCCGATAATTGGTCATTCTCCCTTCGGGTTTTATTTTTGGAAACCTTCATTAGGGCACCTTAGGAGGATGCGGGGCGGGGGGTGGAGGGGGAGATGGGGGGGTGAGGGAGATGTGAGGGAGGTAGGGGGGAGAGACAGAGAGGGAAGAGAAGGGAAAAATGCCGGAGGAAGGAAGAAAGAAAGGAAAAGAAAAGAAAGAGGAAATGGGGGAAAATGAAGAACTAGATGAGACAAACGAAAGGGAAACGAAATGGAGAAGTTTAGAAGAGGGAACAAAAGAGAAGAGGAGGAGGGGGGATGAGAGAGACAGCAAGAGGAGGAGCAGAGAAGGAAAAGAAAAGGAAGAGAGCAATAAAGAAGGAATAAGGAAATGAAATAACGAGCGTAAGAGGACAGGGGTTTGGGGAAGGTAAGTTAGGTAATTACATTTCTCTCTATAAGGTTAACGTCTTCATGCCGTGGTTTAGCTCCCTAATGGCCCAGGTTCTTTTTTATCGCCCTGCGGCTTGTAATCTCATTTCAATCATTTCGAGTTCGGGCGCCGGGTAGGTTGTCTGTTTGAAGACTCATTTGTATATATGTGTGCGTACATACATACATACATACACACACACACACACACACACACACACACACACACACACACACACACACACACACATATATATATATATATATATATATATATATATATATATATATATATATACACGACGTGTGTCAGAAAGGTTCCAGGACTGATATCACAGGGAATCATCAATTGCGAGTTCTTGCCACAGGGCCAGACGATCAACCAACATTACAAAAACATACTTCAGCGTTTGCTTCGTTCAGTGCGTGAGAAGAGGCGAGAGTTGTGGCAGGACAACTCGTGGCTGCTTCACCATGACAACGCGCCTGCTCACGATGCCCTGAGCACCCGAATGATCCTGGCCGAGAAGAACATCGCCGTGCTAGAGCAACCTCCCTACTTCCCCGAACTGGCTCCATGTGATTATTTCATCTTCCCCAAGCTCAAGGGAGTCATCAAGGGGACCCGTTTTAAAAGCGTGTGACATCAGTCCTGGAACTTT
>NC_091562.1:31686607-31689107 GCF_042767895.1 Penaeus vannamei
CGTTCTGTCTCTCTCTTTCTTTCTTTCTTTCTTTCTTTCTCTCGCTAACTGCCCCCTTCTCTCCATCCTCCTTCCTTTTTCTCCTCTCCCCTACCGCCTCCCCCCTCTCACTCGCTTTTTTCCCTACCACTCTCTCTCTCTCTCTCTCTCTCTCTCTCTCTCTCTCTCTCTCTCTCTCTCTCTCTCTCTCTCTCTCTCTCTCTCTCTCTCTCTCTCTCTCTCTCTCTGTTTATCCATCTATCTATCTATGTCTCTCACTCTTTCTATCTATTTGTCCATCTCTCTCTCTATCTATCTATCTATAACTCTCTTACTCACTCTCACTCTCTCTCTCTGTCTGTTTGCACATCTCCGTCTCTCTCTATCTATCTGTCTGTCTGTCTGTCTGTTTCTGTCGATCTGCTTCTATCTGTCTGTCTTTCCTCTCCCTCCTTCCCTCCCGCTCTCTCACTCAGTCTCTTCTCTCTATAATTTCTCTTTTACTTATTTATTTTTTTTTTTTATCAACACCCATTAGCTTCACGGAAGATTTTTTTCTCAAGGAAGTGACGAAGATGGAAGCAAAGGAAGGGATTCTGTTGCGGGAAAGATCGCTCTACGTTTGGGGGAAAAATGGGAAAGAAAGAAGAAAAAGGGAAAAAGGTGACGCGTGTTTAGGACGTGTGGTTTGTATGCTGTGTATGCGTGGTTGTTTGTTTGTGTGTGTGATTGTGTGTTTGTCTTTGTGTGCTCGTGTGTGTGCGTATTTTGTGTTTGTGTGATTCTGTGTATATGAGTGTGTGTGCTGATAAACATGTAGGCAGAAATTTGAATATATACATCACCTATACACAGCTTATATGAATCTGCACATATCTATACTAAAGATAAAAAAAGTTAAGAAAAAACAAGAAAAAAAGGAATATATATATATCTATATATCTGTCTATCTATCTATCTATCTATCTATCTATCTATATATATATATATATATATATATATATATATATATATATATATATATATCACAACAAAAGTACACCGAAAAATTATGATACAAGGAAGTGAGGAAACACCCAAATGCTAGGCGTCCTACCCCCCCCCTCCTCCGCCCAACATCAATATCCATCCCACACCAAAGCTAATATCCGCCCACGTGGGAAAACCAGGGGCTACGGGGCGTTCTGTGGGCGGCAGAAGAAAGTAGGGTGATGACGGGCGTTACAGGATAGAGGGAAAAGCGTGAAAAGGAGAGGGGATTGGGAGAGAAGGACGGGGGGAGGGAGAGTGGGAGAAAGGGGGGGCGAGGGAGGGAGAGAGAGAAAGGGGGAGAAAGAGAGAGAGAGGAATGAAGGATAGGATGGGGGGGATGGGGTGAAGCGGGAGAGAGAAGGGGTGGCGAGGGAGGGGAGAGAAAGAGAGAGAGGGGGGAAAGAGGAGGGAGGGAAAGAGGGTGAGAATGAGAAGGGAAGGGAGGGAAAGAGGGTGAGGGAGGGAGAGAAAGAGAGAGAAAGTAATGAAGATAGAGAGAAGGAGAGAGAATGAGGGAGGGAGGAAGATTGATAGATAGAGAGAGAAGGGGGGGAGGGACGGAGAGATAGAGAGCGAGCGATGGTGGGGGAATTGAGAGAGAGAAAGAGAAGGGGAGAGAGAGAGAGAGAGAGAGAGAGAGAGAGAGAGAGAGAAGAGGGAGAGAGAGAGAGAGAGAGAGAGAGACAGACAGACAGAGAGATTGTTTGGGTGTATGGGATGTATGATTGTGCTTGCTTAGTCTCCTCCGGGTTGGCTGATCGATGCAGTTTAAGCGCACATAGAATTCCCCTATTCTCTCTATCTATCTACCTATCTATCTAGCTATCTCTTTCTTTCTCTTTCTCTCTCTCTTGGACCCTCTCCCTCTTCTTCTCCTTCTCTTTCTCTCTGTTATTCTCTCTCTCTCTTTTATTCTCTTTCTCACATACACACACAAGCACACCCACATCAGCACAAAGACAAAAATCATACAAGCAAACACAGACATAAAATCCACGCAAACACAGACATAGACACACACACACACGCACACACACACACACACACGCACACACACACACACACACACACACACACACACACACACACACACACACACACACACACTCTCTCTCTCTCTCTCTCACACACACACACACACACACACGCACACGCACATGCACACGCAAACACAAACACCACGTCCATAAACAGGGAGATCAGTCCCGTTAACAGTCATCGCACCTATAACGAGGCAGTTAAAGCAAACCAGCTTGTGAGGGAGACGAGAGTGACGAAAAGAGGTCATTGAACTGTCTTGAGATTGTGTTGGTAATAGCGTTGCAATTGAGGTCACGTGATTCAGATGGACTAGTTTCGTAGGGGATCTTTGGGGACTAGCACGGGGGTAGGGGGTAGGGGTAGAGGGGTTGGGGAGGAGGATTGTGTGCATTAATTTGGTTGAGAGAGGGAGGAAGGAAGGGAGGGAGGGGAGTGGGAGTGTAGGAGG
>NC_091562.1:31701607-31704107 GCF_042767895.1 Penaeus vannamei
GGATAAATAAGATAGATAATGAATTAACAACTAAGTGAAAAGATTGATATATATAAAGAAATCTTGTACCAAAATATGATAAAAAAAAAAAAAAAAAAAAAAAAAAAATATATATATATATATATATATATATATATATATATATATATATATATATATATATATATATATATTGTTACAACAAGTAGCTCATAGGACATAATACATATTTTAACGTATTTCGTAATCGATTATATTGGTGACATGGTATCATTTGGCTCAATACCAACTCTACTCTTTAATGTGTCAACCTATATGTAAATTCTGACATGAAGGGATATTTTGTCTAAGCTTCATGAACTCGGGTTGAGGGCGGTCCTGGCGTCCTTCGAGAAGTGAAGTGAAGAAAAACATGGTCTATATAAGTACTTATACAGACCTTGGAGAAGTTCCCATTCAGAGATCAAGATGGACTCTGAGATGGTTACTATAATGATGATGACGAGGTTGATGATAATGATAATGATGATAACAATAGTAATGATAATGATGATAATAATAATGTTGATTATAATGATAATAATGATAAAGACAATGATAATAATGATAAACACAATGATAATAATGATAAAAACAAGGATAATGATGATAATAATAATGATAATGGTTTTAATAATAATGGCAGTAATGATAGTAATAATGATAATGATTATAATGATAATGATAATGATAATGATGATAATGATAATGATGATAATCGTGATAATGAAAATATTGATAAAAATAATGGTACTAATAATAATGAGAATAATAAAAATGGTAGTAATAATAGTTGTGATGATAATAATAAAATAATCACTATAATAAAAGTAATAATAATAACAATAATAGTACTAAAACTAATGACAGTAATAAAGACAATATTGATGAAGTAATGAAGGATTCATATTATAAAACCGTATATGAAATTCCCTCTCTTTAGACCAGAAGCACGAATCATTCCTAATCGTTCTTATTATTCCTAATCATTCGTAATGTTCATAATCATTACTAATATCCTTAATCATTCCTATTATGAGGATTACAAGCGTTGCCGTTAATTATCGAGCTGGAGCCATCCGTGCTCGAAGAACTTGGGGATATCACGTGTAGCGATAAAAGGAACATAGGGATCTCACGTGTAAAGAGAAAATAAACCTAGGGGCCTCGCGTGTAATGAAAAAAGGAACTTAGGGATCTCACGTTTAAAGATAAAAGAAACCTAGAGATCCCGCGTGTAATAGAAAAAGGAACTTAAGGATCTTGCGTGTAAAGATAAAAGAAACCTAGAGATCTCGTGTGTAATAGAAAAAGGAACTTAAGGATCTTCCGTGTAATGAGACAAAGAACTTAGTATTCCCGCGTGTAACGATAAAAGGAACATGGATCTCATGTGTAATGAAAAAAGGAACTTAGGGATCTCACATGTAAAGATCAAAAGAAACTTAGGGATCTCACGTGTAATGAGACAAGTAATTTGCAATAAAAATGGAAGACTCGCCGGGGTTACGAATTACACGCAGGACCTCTGGAGTGTAGGATGTCTCTCAGAGGAAATAAAACTGGGTTATTTTTTTAATCTTTGCCCCTAGCTTCCGCGACCTTGACCTCGCTTTAACGACATCTATCAAGCAAATGAGAATAGAAGACAAAAATTTCAAGCGCAGGAAAAAAGACACAAGGGCTGATGGACAATGAGAGAATGTAGGAAAAAGAGGAAGAGGGAAAAATGAAGAAACGAAAATATCCGTTAACAAAGGACAAAAATAGAAGAGCGGAAAAATCCTGTGAAATTTTGGAGAAGAATAGACATATTGTTCCACTGCCCCCCCCCTCCCACCTCCCTTCCCCCCCGCCCGTCGTCTCCACTCCCTTTCTACCTCGCCCCTTTACCTCCCTCCTCCCCCCTCCAACCTCCTCTTTGTTACCCCTTCCTCTTTCCTCTCTTCTTCTCCTCTCTACCTTCTTCGTCCCCTCTCCTCCTTTCCACTCCTCTTTTCCTCTCTCTTTTCTCTTTACCCTTCTCCTTTTTCTCATTTTCTCCACTATTCCTCCCCCTTTCCTCCCCTCCTCGCCTTCTCCTCCCTTCTTTTCACCTCCTCCTCCCTTATCCCCCTTCCCCCATTCCCCCACTCTTCTTCAATATCCCTTCCCCTTCCCTTCCTCCTCTATTTCCTTCTCTTTCCCCTCTCATCTCTCCACTTCCTCCTCTCTCTTCCATCATCCTCCCCGCTCCCTCGTCCTTTTCCTCTTCATTTCCCTCTCTTCGCTTTCAATTTTCTCCTCCTTTTCCACCTCCTCCCCATTCTTCTCGTTTTCAATTCCCCTTCCTCTTCCTGCCTTCCCCTCTTCCCCTCTCATGCTCTCCACCTTTTCCTTATCCCTCTCGTCCTCGCACCCGCTTCCCCTTCCCGTTCCCCCACCCTCTCCTTCCCGCCGCCCTTCTCCCTTCCCCCCTCCTCATTTCCACTTCCCCATTCTC
>NC_091562.1:31716607-31719107 GCF_042767895.1 Penaeus vannamei
AGAAGGAAGGAAAAAATAGAAGAATAGAGATGAAAAAAAGAGAACCAAACAGAAAAAGATATAAAAAAAAATAGAAATAAGAGACAGATCCCAAAAAAAGAACAAACAAACAAAAAATAGATAAACAAAAGGAGAAACAAAAGAAAGAAAGACAGAAACAGGAAGGAAAGAGACAGGAGGATGACACAGCAGGCTTCACCCGAGTGTTGACGAAGGCACTGGCTGAAGAGATTAAAGCCAGAACTTTTGATAAGGTGTTGATAAGGTCGGGAATCAGACGCCAGACTTTCGAAAGCGTGAGTCAGCGAGTGTGAATAGGAAGAGGAGGGGGGGGAGGAGGAGGGAAGCTGACGAAGAGAAGCGGAAGAGAAAGAATGAAAGGAAGAGAGAAAGAGGTGCGATACAGATAAAAAAGGAGAGAGGGAGAGGGAGGGAAGGAGGGTGGGAGGAAAAGAGAGAGAGAAGGGTGGGGGGAGAGGGAAGCGAGAGAGAGAGAAGGGGAGAGAGAGAGAGAGAGAGAGAGAGAGAGAGAGAGAGAGAGAGAGAGAGAGAGAAGAAGAAGAAGGTGAAGAAGAAGAAGAAGAAGAAGAAGAAGAAGGGAGGGAGGGAGAGAGAAGCGAGAGAGAGAGAGAGATAGAAAGAGAGAGTGAGAGAGAGAGAGAAGAAGAAGAACGGAAAATGAGCGTAAAAATCCTACGAAGACATGAAATGAGAGGAAATAAGAGAGGATATGAAATTCGGAGTTTAGATACGATAAATATAAAATATAAAATATGAAATCAAAAATATATAACGGATGATTATAGCAGAATGGTAAAAAAGAAAATAAAAAGGAAATACCACAATACGCGATGAAATGAAGAAATGGGATATATGAATGAAATTGACAAACACATTACGGAAAATCATTAAATTAAGAAAATTAAGAAAAGAATTAAAGAAAAAAAAACAAAAAAAACATAAGGATACGATTAAAATATTTTGAAGTGCCGGGGTTGAAAATCTGTGACATGCCTAATTTGCAACATTTTTTCACTCAAGCAAGATGCGCTTAGGCACTGTGGCTCTTAATTATAATGATGGAATTTGATGATGATGATGAGTATGACAATAATGAAGATGGATGATGGTGGCTATAGTGATAATAATGATGATGGAGTGATGATGATGATGATGGCGATAATGATAAAGATGATGATGATGACGATGATAATGGTGATGATGATGATAATGCTAACAACAACAACGATAACGATAATAATAATGATAATAAAATAATAAGAAGAAAAACAATAATAATAATAATAATAATAAATGATAATAGCAACAATGATAAAGATAAGTAGGAGAATAATGGCAATAGCAATAAGGACTACAATGATGACAATAATAAAAGAAAACAAAAACAAGAACAAAAAACTTATTTTTTTCCTTATGTTTTGCATTATCATATATTACATGAAATTGTTGTTTTTCGTCTTCGTTCTTTTACCGTGATCCAGTTTTGTTATATTTTTCCTAATGCATATAAACTTCAGACCGATTTATCAGAGCAAAAGAAAAAAGAAAAAATGCATAGAGAGAGAGAAAAAAAAAACATTCATCATTTTCTCTGGTTCATTCTCCAGAAAAAAAGTGAATAAAAATAGTTTGTCAATCTCGGGAAGTGAACCTTGTATTTTCATCAAGAAATCTGCAATTATTTTATAGTGTGTTTCCTTTATTTATGTTCCAAAAGATTTCATGTACATGAATCATTGAAGGAATGGATTTTTTTTCATAACTGATCTACACACACACACACAAGTGTGTGTGTGTGTGTGTGTGTGTGTGTGTTGTATGTGTGTGTGTGTGTGTGTGTGTGTGTGTGTGTGTGTGTGTGTGTTGTATGTGTGTTTGTGTGTTGTATGTGTGTGTGTGTGTTTATAAGTATGTACATATATGTATATATACATATAGATAGATATATAGATAGATAGATAGGAATATATTTAGATATAGATATAGATATATTTATATGTAAATATATATATATACATATATATATACATGTATATACACACACATGTATATATACATACACATACACACATAGATAGATAGATAGACAGATTAATATAGATATAAATATATATGCATGTACGTATGTACACACACTCGCATGGATGAAAGACTTTCTTCATGAAAGACAAATGAGCACAGTAATTAGAGGAAAGCAGTTTACATGGCGACGAGTAACCAGCGGAGTGCCTCAAGGATCGGTGTTGGCGCCGATTATGTTTACTATTTTCGTCAATGATTTAGAGTCAAATAATATAATATAGTCAAATAATAATATAATATAGTCAAATAATATAGAGTCAAATAAGCCCAAGTAGTTATCTGAATATGTTTGCAGATGACGCAAAGATACAAAAGAGGGTAACAGACAACGTCTCTTGCCAATGCCTCCAAAGTGACATGGAGAACTTATTCACATAGAGTTGTACATGGAAAATGA
>NC_091562.1:31741607-31744107 GCF_042767895.1 Penaeus vannamei
ATCATTATTTTTATTGATTACTTATTTTTATGATTAACGGATTCCTGTGTCTATAATAAAACAAATATTACATTATACTAAAGTGATTAAGATATTGATTTATATATTATAAGGGAGTGTGGACTAGGTTATGCTTGAAATATAAAGGGAACGTATTATATATAGAATAGTAGGAAAAGTACAAAAAATTGATAAGTAGATCTCTTATGGACTATTTATGCATTATGGATTGTTTTTATTATCTCTATTCCCTAATGTATTAAAGACATTTCAATTCAAAGAAATATCAATTACCGACGCCCTTGCTCCGAAGGCACGAAAGGAATGATGAGTTTAGACGACGATTAGAGGGGCGGGGCCTAAGCCATGACGTCATAACCGCCAACGCGTTGCCGGAGAACCAACGGATCGCGTACTGTCAACTCCCATTCTAATGATCATTATAATCTAGACGAAGATTCAAATAAACTGTCTTATTCTCACTCGTACAACCCCTCTATACCATTTACCAGGATTCCCACCACCTAATTCACAAGCGAGGGCGCTCGGCTTTTGTCTAAAGAAATTGGGAGAGCTCACCCCGTGGTCTTTGAGAGCTTCGTAGGCCTTGCGGAAAGCTTCTTCGCCATAAGCCGACCTCGTCTCCTCGTCCATGCCCTTCCAGATCTCGTCAGCCTGGCGGTCCAGCATCTCCTTGGTCAATATTTGTGTGGCTGTAGAATAATGTATGTACTAATGTTTATGTGTAAATATGTATTTAATTCTATTATATGTATATATATATATATCAACATATAACATACATGCATATACAATAATCATATAATATAATCATATGATATAGATAGATAGATAGATTGCTAGACGTTGCAACAGTCTCTTACAACAGCAGCTGCCTATGAACACTCACGTCTCTAATTATCCTACAAACCATTATCTCATAATTGCCTAATCTCCTATCATTGAATGGGCAGCCTTTGATCTCTTATAAGACGGACGATTCATTATAACGAACCTCTCTCTCACCTGCGACATGGCTTCCAGGTTCCACCACACAGACGTTCACGCCAAACTGTTTCATCTCCAACCTTTAAAAAGAATGACAGAATGACAATTAAGTCTTGGACATTCATACATATATATGAGTGTATATAATTATTTGTATGTATGTATGGGTGTGTATGTGTGCATGTATGTATGTATGTATGCATGTAATGCACTCATTTGAATTTAGCGATACACGATCGAGAGAGAGAGAGAGAGAGAGAGAGAGAGAGAGAGAGAGAGAGAGAGAGAGAGAGAGAGAGAGAGAGAGAGAGAGAGAGGGAGGGAGGGAGGGAGGGAGGGAGGGAGAAAGAGGAAGAGACAGAGAATGAGAGAGAGAGAGAGAGAGAGACAGACAGACAGACAGACAGACAGACAGAGAGAAAGAAAGACAGAGAGACAGAGAGAGAATGAAAGACAGAGAGACAGAGAGAGAGAATGAAAGACAGAGAGAGACAGAGACGGAAAGAAGAAAACTAAAACAAATCAAAAAAAAAAACGCAATACCACCTTAGACAATCCGAGAATCCTTCCACAGCATACTTAGACGAAATATACGGAGAGCAGATCCGAACGCCCATACAACCGGACACGCTCGAGACGTTGACAACACGACCTGGAATTAAAGAGAGAGCGATGACGATGGTTGAGGTGGGCCAAGGGTTGGAAACAAGGGATGGAAAGGAATGGAAGAGGGATGGAAAGGGATAGAAAAGGATGGAAAAGGGATGGAAAGGAATGGAAGAGGGATGGAAAGGGATAGAAAAGGATGGAAAAGGGATGGGAAGGGATGGAAACAAGGACTGTGTTGTTGGGGATCATGGTGGTGGTGGTGTTGGTTATAGTGATGGTGGTGATGGCGATGATGATGATAATAAGAAAATCTCTTTCATCACAAATGTGTATCATGATGGCCAGAATAATGATGATGATGATGATTATGATGATGATGATGATGATTATAAGGATGATGACGGTGATCACGATGACTTTGATGATGACGATGACGATAATGATAATGATAAACAGATCTGGTAGGAGACTATCTAGACGCTCACCTCTGGACTCCCGGACGAGAGGCAAGTACGCTTTGGTCATCGCTATGAGGCCAAAGAGATTCACCTCCGCGACCTTCCTGTAGGACTCCAGGGGGACCCACTCGGCTGCTCCCTTCAGTGCTATTCCTGCGTTGTTGACCAGACCCCAAAATACTTCTGCGAAAGGGATTAGTGTTTTATTATCTTTCTCTTTCTCTCTCTATCTTTCTCTCTCTCTCTCTTTCTGTGTCTGTGTCTGTGTCTGTGTCTCTGTCTCTGTCTCTCTTTCTCTCGCTCTCTCTCTCTCTCTCTCTCTCTCGCTCTTTAAATGACACAAAGGAATATGATTTGGAGTAATAAGCAAAATGTGGGGCGGATTTCAAATCAGGAAATTACTTTTTCATATACTTTTTCGTCAT
>NC_091562.1:31749107-31754107 GCF_042767895.1 Penaeus vannamei
CTCCTTCTTCTCCTCCCTCTCCCTCTTTCTCCCCCTCCCACTTTCCTCTCCTCTCGTCTCGTCTCTCTCTCTCTCATTCTGTGAACCGGATCAACTGGTGACGTCATCCCACCACCTGCTTGCCAACGCCTTCGAAACTACAGTAGATAGTTCAATTACGGTTATCTTGTATGCATTAACATTACGTATATAGCTAGTGTCTACTTGATCTTTCGCTTTATTGGTATCCCTAGTTGAGTAGTTATGTTTTTTACTGATAATCTGTTCATGTAAATAGACAGCTTTCAAGGGCGACACTGTTGCTTGCAGATCAGTGACTAAGGACTGTTTGGTTGCTGTTTTATGTATTACTTTACCATCGTTATCTTTCGTTATCATCTTCCTTTATGAATGAAAATCGTAGATGATAAATCGAGAACCTGAAATGAGAGTTGACAGGTTTGGTGAAATAAAAATGCAAATAAATTATTAAATGATTAATGTGAAGGGGTTACTGAGTTCAGCGTGGGAGATCTCCGGCAGTTGACGGAGACACGATGCATCATTCAAGACAACAAAATTCCCTTTTATGTTGCATCGTTTCCTGTAGTCACTCCATGTCGTTTCGCATCATAGCCTTTCACCGCATGACAAGAAATGTCCCTCCGGTAATTACTGATAACGCAATGCTCATGAGATACCAAATTTGACCAACAACCTACATGTTTTCTCACGTTACAGCAGCAGTTAGTTCCGTATCTTCCTTTGTATTTCGTTTTTTTCGCTTCCTCTGACAATCAATATACTTGCGACTATTGTATGTTATCTAATCTTATCGATTTGTTCCCGTGTTCGATCTAATGGTACACATGAAGTCAGTAAACGGATATTGAAACACTCAATATTTACTAAGTTGCAACCTTATGAATGGAGCGGGGAGATGTCGCTAGGCGCAGTCAAGGTTAAATAGCGTGGCGTCCAACCGGCTAATCTTTTTGTTGCAGAGGAAGTAGCACATCACCTTATATTCCCGAAGATGCTGTGGACGTCAGACAAAACGTTGGATGTGGCGCTATATGCCATAGTGAGCTACATAGTCGGGCATTTGTTGAACTGTCTTGGCTTACCGAGTTTCTGGATGGTTTTTACTGTGGCCTGGATACTGTCTACTGGCACATGCTTATATCTTGCAAGTCTTGAGGTCAGTTTTTTTGTTGTAAATTGGTATTGGCTGTAGTCAACTACGGTGTTTTACCAATATTATAAATAGAATGTGTGTGTTTTATTGTTTTTTATGGTTCAAGTTAAAGGCGGGAACAAAGTTTCTCAAGGACGAGAAAATGGTACATCAAGGCATACAGCTGATGCCAGATAAAATATTTATTAATATAAAACCGATCAGTTGTCAAATATAATTATCCCCAGATATCCCCGGATAAGAAGGCAGTCATCGTGACAGGGTGTGACAGTGGCTTCGGACACGATATCGCACTGCAGCTGGACAAACTGGTAAAAAAAAATGTTACAGTTTAACTAGTCTATACCTTAAAGAAATGTGGTATACAGCTATACACATGAGGATATTTGTAACCATATATTTTTGTCATTTGGCCCTAGACTTGCAACTTGCAACTCCTCCATTTTCAGACTTCACGTGTTTTGTTCTTATCACTTATTTTAGAAGCGATATTAAGCAATTTGATACAGAAAATGCAAGCATGTATATACAAACTCAAGGTGACTTTCTCTTAGGGCTTCAGGGTGTTCGCAGGATGTCTTCTGGCAGATGCAGGAGGCCAGGGCGCCAAGGACCTGAGGGAAAAGGGGTCTGAGCGCCTCAAAGTCCTTCAGATGGATGTCACTTCGACCGATCAGCTTGAAGAGGCACTGAAGGACGTCGAGAAGCTCCTTCCTGACGACGGTAAGTCTTTCGGGGTCATGAGCCCTTCGTCAGTAAACATGAGGTAAAATAACATCTACCGCCTCTGTACCGAAAAATACGGTTGTTTTCACACAGCTAATGTAAACACGCTCGCAGGGACGTCATTTCAGCTTTTTCTTGGGGAGGGTAAGGGTGGCTAGGCGAGCGAAGAGACAAAGAGAAAATACTCTAGGTTCATTTTAAAGCTATAAACGGGTCTGTATATGTGAAATGCAATTTTAAAAGGGGGGAAATGTGATCCATGGGGGGGGGGGGGGCAAACCAGATATTGAGGGAGAGGTAACAGAATCCCAGCCCCTCCTCCCCCTCCCACCCACCCCTATTAACGCCACTGCCCACACACCAAAAGTAACGTTTCCCTCAACAGAAGTGCTGTGGGGAATAGTCAACAATGCGGGTATTGCCTTCGTGGGCGCCGTGGAGTGGGTCTCTTTAGAGAAATACAAGAGGACCGCAGAAGTGAACTATTTTGGACTTGTAGCTGCTACGAAGACTTTCTTGCCTCTCATCCGAAGGTCGAAGGGTAAGCATCTTAGCTCGAGACGTGGAACAAGATTTCCGTATGAAATGATATAAAAACTCCCCTTTCCCTCAAGAATGAGATGAATAAATAGAATAAAGATGATAATAAATAATTAAAAGATTAGAACTAGTTGTACCATAAAACATATTAAGCATTTTACAAACCCAAGTATCATATTGCATTATCTTTGTTATACCTTACTCTTTTGATACAAAGGTCGCGTTGTGAATATCGCAAGTGTTCTAGGAGGCATGGGCTTAGCTTGGTTCGGCTCCTACGGCGGCACCAAGCACGCTGTGGAAGGCTTTTCCGACTGTCTCAGGTAACCTTCTTTCCCCCAAAGAATTCGTTAAGATTTTGGCGTTGACGTAGTTTATTAGCACAGCTTGCTTGTTACTATTTGCTTGCTGATCGATAGGAATTGTAGATATATACTGTATAAACTTTCTGAAGCAATACGAGTAAACTAACTTTTTTTAAATAAAAGAAGTGTTTCTGAGTAGCGAGAACTACAGTCAATATGACGGCATGCTTAGGTATTTACATTAATTTACATTTATTACAACCGATGAAAATGACTATAACTATGCTACCACAACCAAAAAATGATTCTTTTTTTTTAGACATTTGCTTTCATTTGCAAATATAACTCCCATTCCTTTCTATACAGACTGGAGATGAGGAAGTTTGGCGTGAAAGTGTCCCAGATCGAGCCTAGCAGTTATCTCACAGGTAAAGGGATTTTTTTTTTACAGCAGAATAAAATAATGCTCATATTGGATGATAATTCAAAATGAATTAATAATGATGATAATAATGTTGATAATAACAATAATAACAACCATAGTAATAATGCAAATGATAATAATTATAATAACAATACTGAAAATACAAAGGTCCTCGGACTGTGCCATAGCATTCCATTTTCCTGCACTGCCCATCAGTTCACAAATCACATAAACTATTCTGCAAATTTCATAAAGAATTATTTTAATAGAATTACCGGGGATGATATGATACATTGAGACCTGCAACACCAGTTCAATATGGAACATGAAAGTAATGTTACAAGTTACAAGAATCATTAGCAATGAACAGGTTCAATAATCATTACTGTCGTTCTGATTGGATTGCAGAAATGACCTTAGTCCATCGACATAAGCAGCAAACAAACAGTTCACACAAAAATAAACACGAACAAAATCATCCTCACACAGAACACAAAGCAAATAATCACACACAGGAATAATATACCTGTCATTAATATGTCTATGAACTGTTCCGTATTCATCTTGTTTCGTATTTTTAGCCACGCAGCTCCTGACGAAGGAAAGGATAACCGGCCAGGCAGACGAATGCTGGGAGGGCCTGAGTGAGGAAATAAGATCGGCGTATGGCGAGGAGGCCTTCCGGAAAGCCTACGAAGGATACATGAACCATGGGGTGAGTCTCAGGGTACATGAACCATGGGGTGAGTTTTAGGGTACATGAACCGTGGGGTGAGTCTCAGGGTACATGAACCATGGGGTGAGTTTTAGGGTACATGAACCATGGGGTGAGTTTTAGGATATAATAACCATGGGATGAGTTTTAGGGTACAACAACCACGGGGTGAGTTTTAGGGTACATGAACCATGGGGTGAATTTTAGGGTACAATAATCATGGGTTGAGTCTTTGGGTACATTAGCCATGGGGTGAGTTTTAGGGTACATGAACCATGGGGTGAGTTTTAGGGTACAGTAATCACGGGGTGAGGTTTAGGGTACATAAACCATGGGGTGAGTCTTAGGGTACAATAACCACGGCGTGAGTCTCAGGGCAAATGAACCATGGGGTGAGTTGTAGGGTACATGAACCATGGGGTGAGTTTTAGGGTACAGTAACCACGGGGTGAGTTTTAGGGTACATGGACCATGGGGTGAGTCTTAGGGTACAATAACCACGGCATGAGTCTCAGGGCAAATGAACCATGGGGTGAGTTTTAGAGTACAATTACCACGGGGTGTCTTTGGGTACATTAGCCATGGGGTGAGTTTTAGGGTACATCAATTTTGGGGTGAGGATTTGGGTATAATAACCATGGGGTGAGAGTTTTAGGGTACAATAACCATGGATTGAGTCAAGGTATATTAACCGTGGGGTGAGTTTTAGGGTACAATAACCATGGGGTGAGTTTTGGGGTGCATTAACCACGGGGTGAGTCTTATTATTCTTACTATTACTATCCTCATTAATATAACATATTAAGGCTCATCCAAACTCGAGCCAATTTTGTAGATAAGAAAGAGAGCATTGAAGCTGACAACCAGCGAAAATGCGAGAGAAAGAGGGATATATCTCTTCATGTTGACAAATGTAGAAAAGGTATAAATGGCAATCAATATCTTCACAATACAAGAAATGTATTTGGCCGGTCTCAAATATATCTTATGACTATGATATATATTCGAAACCGGTCAGATACATCTCTTGCATTGTGAAGATGTATTTCCGAGGAATATGTATTCGAAACCGGTCAAATACATCTGTTGTATAGTTAAAATGTATTTCTGACG
>NC_091562.1:31774107-31794107 GCF_042767895.1 Penaeus vannamei
CACTCGTACGATAAAGCATCGAGTTCGGGGTAGGTTGGTAATTGGAGCTCCGTTGAGTTCTTCATGCTGCATGATATTTCACTCCTTGAGTATTTCTTAATATAACAAGATAACAAGACATGGGAGACACGACCGAAAGGATCACTGAAACATGAGGTCAGCTGTTCGTAGTGTGGAATCAGTAGCGGAAACTAGAGCAATTAGGATACTATGTCGCGGGGAAACTATGTAGAGATCATAATGTCCGTGCACCGTGTGTGTGTGTGTGTGCGCGCGCATATACAAATATATATATAAATAAACACAAATATACATATATACTTAAACACATGCACACCGCTCTCCATTTCCCTCTTCCCCCGCAGGTACGTCCATGATATACATGGGCCTCGAGAAAACCAGTTCTGGCCTTATGTTCATCGATGGCACGTCCTTTGACGACGCAGAGATTTCAGACGCACCACGTCTCGTGAACGATGGCATTAGTCATTATGCCTTCAGTATCTACAACAGGAATTTGGATGACGGTACTGGAATTCCTGCGCTGCAGTTCTTGTGCCAGGCAAACCCACTGGGTGTCGAGTGGTAGAGGGAGGAAGGAAGAGAGGGAGAAGGCAGGTTTTGTGTGAGCACTTGTATTTATTCAGTGTTTTGTATTCATTCTGTTCTTAGCCAGTTAACTGCATATCTTAAAAAAAAAAAAAAAAAAAAAGATAACCTTCCAGAATGTGACCATTTGCTCCCATCTTTTCTTGTTATCGTTTTCTTAGGTAGGCCTGTCGTGTCTTCGCAATAAGATAATGAGTTATTTAATAGGATGAAAAGGTATCAAATGGAATGGAATGATAGCAGTAACTACATTTCCAGTTTCTTCATTAACAGAAATCATCTATTCTTCAACACAATGCCCCTTACATATAACGGTTAACAGCAAGTTACCACCCCAAGGCAAGATTTCAAACCTTTTAATATTTACCGTTTTTCTTATACTACACAGTAAACCCTCTTCCTGTGAACAACCTAAAATCACAAGATGTTTTTTGTAGCTTACAAATCAGAAGCACACATAGGCCAAATGTGATATAAGGTACGAAAGGTATTTATTGAAAAGTATTGATATTCCTTACTTGCAATTCTTTCAGTGTTCTAAATGTCGGTCATGAAGTATTTCGCTCTATAAAAACAATCTTTACCATGTAACATTTGCCCCGTAGTTGTTCTTATGATTCTTGGGATACTCGTGTACGTCTTTGCCCACTGCTTCGCGAGCACATTAATGAATAAACACAAAGAAAAACAATTGATAAAATATACATCCGGGCAGATGACGAGAGTGGTCTGTCCCTTCATATTTGTTGCCAGGCCGACGCCAAGAGAAATGCTGTCATTTTCTAAAGAATTACCAAAACATTTCTTAACTTTCTATATTCACTGTCCTAAGGTTGACCTTATATCACCTAGAAGAGCAACTTTTCGCCTTCCGATTTTGATTTTTTTTTCATATATGTATGTCATGTGTGTGTGTGTGTGTGTGTGTGTGTGTGTGTGTGTGTGTGTGTGTGTGTGTGTGTGTGTGTGTGTGTGTGTGTGTGTGTGTGTGTGTGTGTGCACGGTAACGTGTACACAAAGAAAAGGAAAACACTACGATAAGAAATCAAATTTCACTTCTTAGTGTGGTTGTTTCTTTTACACACACACACACACACACATACATACGGGAATAATGAGTATTTACAGAACCCAGTATGCTTATCTGCTTCCTTTCATGGACTAAAGTGGTAATTCCCAATATTTCCAATTTTGTGATAAAGCTTAGTTCAGCATGTGATTATTACCGTTGCACTGTCAGTCTCTGCCACCTTTTTTATTCAGTTATTCTATGTTAGTAAAGAACAAAATGGTGCATGATGGTAACAGTATCATTGATATATGATACGGTCATCTATAAAAGCAATACTAATATTTCGCACTATTTTTTCCTGTTCTGAATATCATCTTCAGGTATGAAATATCAGAATATTTTTGCAATATGCTGTTATGTCGATCGCAGAGGGAAAAGTCTGATTAAAAGTTCGATGCTTTTTCATGGCTCGATATCTATTTATGTTTCCCATCGATATTATCCGTAGGTACTACAAGGCATTAAAAAAAAGAGAACAAATTTGAAATTAAAATAACCTCCGGCATTTATTTCAGGGTCCATAGGTTTGGAATTTGTCCATCAACTCTCATTGTAAAACTGACGCCCCAAGTTTTAATCACATGAGCTATAAAGCCTATATAAAATGTTCATTGTATTTATTCCACATGCTAGATATATATTTTTTCCCCTTTAATGTAATATTGCAATAGATGTGTTGGTATTTTCAAGTATTAACATTTCCGGGGAGCATTCATTACCCAAATAGAGTACGAAATTTCCGGGATTTCAGAAATCCCAAAATGTTTACTGGGATTTCCGGATTTCCATACAGATTTGTCAGGATTACCGGATTTTGAGGGATTTTCTGGGGATTTCCAAAGATTTCAAGGGCGTTCAAAACCATTAAACCATCCTAACTGTTTTAAAAACTAAGCTGTTATCAGTTGTTACCTTACAGATGCCACATGAAATGCACTACTTTAGCATAAAACATGCCACTGCTCAAGGGGTTCCTGCAACCCTCTAAACAAAAAATTTCGATTTTTCGTTTTCGTCATGATCTGATGGATTAACCTCTGGATTAACTATTTGTCTCGTTTATACCAACTCACTTCCAGAAACAGCCAAATTTACTTGGGAATTTGAGTATTTAAAGGAGCGCAATCCTGAATCTGAAAATTTGTGGGAATAGACATTAGGGATTAAAATTAATTCACTTGACCTTGCAGCTACAATCATAACATCCTGTGCTGTTATTTTATTGATAAGATGTTTTATCAAGACCTCGCTTAAGCCTTAATGTTTGACTTATGCGAAATCGCTTCTCCGACATTTTTTTCTTTCTGATAAAAGACTGTTTTCCCCCAAAAAAAGGAATCCGTAGTACTGTTAAGGTACTAAAAAATCTCTTAGTACCGAGCAGGCCAATCATAAAGAACATAACTACGAGACCGTATCAGCGACAGTTGATAAATCTACTTTTCCGATTATTAAAAAGATTGAAAGTTAAAAAGGTTATTGTAGATATTAATAGTTAAAATGGCATTATTTTAAAACGTTTTATCAAAAGTTCGTGACACGGTCTTGCACGAGGCGGCCTCAGCATAACAATGTCCTTCAACTGTGTTCGTCGAAATCTGTAACACTTTTTTGCTGATTTTAAAGAATTCTTAAGTACCATCACTAAGATTTTGTAAAAGAGTGCTGCGGATGGAACATTTGCGAGATTTTGGGATTCTTGGAATTTCTTGTTTAAAGAATTTCTTGAGGATTCCCAGATTTTTTTCGGATTTCCAGGTAGTGTGTATGGGATTTCCATAGTGAAATGCCCCCCGAAATTGTATTTGTGAATAAGCGCAATGGTGTGTCCTGATTTATTGGTTGTATCAAATATAGGCTCAAATTGGATTACTATTTTAATTTCCTTTTCCATAAGATTTTTCTAGAATGCAAACTGATATGATATATCTTCCTCTTCTTTTTGAATGATGGAGAGAAAGAGAATCTGAAAACAAGAGATGGGCGAGATTACCTTGAAAATGAGAAATAAGGAAAATAGAGAGGAGAATAAAAAAGAGTGAAAATGAAAGGGGGAAGGGAATGATGGGATTAATATTAAGCATAAAGCTCATGTTAAGCAAGGCCAAGCGAATGTGGGCATATGGTCCTGATGTAATGCTCAACAATGATATTGCATCATACACACCATATCCAGCATCGTCAGTGCATCATAAGCGTCTCCAAACTGATACAGTATACCATACGCCTCTATCGATGGCAGTTCACCATTCGCATATCCTGCGATGGCTGTGAACCATTCAATCATGATGATATATAAACGGTTTTAATACAGTGTATCAGATACGCTGCATAATCAGTAGAGAATTATTTAGCTTTATTCGCTTATTTATTATCTATTTTTTATTATTACACCGTTTGTTAAATTCGTCACATCGCAATGTATCACTACAATACCGTTGCTGACAGATGCCTTTTACTCTATGCTACTCACGTATGTAAAAACTATGTTGCAGAAACTCTTGCACACAAACCCCATACCCTACAAACTTGGTTCCAACAACAGGGCATGTAAGGTACCAATTCAATTTCAAAAGGCATAATTTTGTAAAATGTTATTTTGAGTGAAGACACAAACAGACTGAATTAATTTTGTAAATAACATTGCACGCTCAAAAAGTGGTAGCATCGTTTGACCGACCCGCATAAGGAAAGGATAGTATGTTATGTGTACTTGTCGTTGAATTTTATCATTTTTTGTATCATGTGCTATATTGATCATCTGATTTTGTTATAATATTGAATTCAAGTTACCATTACCACGTAAAGGCATATAGCGCCTCGTTCTACAAACAACTATGTACGGAATGTACTAAACCGTTCATTTAACATACTAATTACAGAAAAAGATACATTTCGATACATACCTTCATACCTCGTTTTTCTTTATCTTTTGGCGAGGAACATATACTGTACCGTCCCGCTCCAACCCTCTGTACTCAGGCCATGTTGGTAAACACCCAACTACATATAGAGTGGATTAGTCCCTGTCATGGTTGGAGATAAAGCATATATTTGATTTTTCTTTAGAGGAGATGCATTAGACTACTCCCCCTCTTACACTTTCTTTATAATCTATATACTCTGCGCTCTCGTGATATCCTTGAACTTGAAAGTGTAATTGGACTTCTAAGTATATTTTTAAGCTTAAAGAAAATGGAGCTTTTAAACACAAACGGATTAATATGTCAGATAATAGCGAGGGTCGTGAACATAAATTTAAAAATTCACATATGCACACATTTTCTCTGTCTCTCCCTTTCTCTTGGTCTGTTTCTCTCTGTTTCTCACTCTCTCTCTCTCGCTTCCTCTCCCCATCCCCCTCCCTCCCTCTTTTTCTCCCAGTCTCTCTCTCCCTCTCCCTTTCTCTTTCTCCCTCTCCCTTCCTTCTCTCTCTCTGTCTCTCTCTTTCCCACTTTCTCTTTCTTTTTTCTTTCTCTCTCTCTCCCTTTCTATTTTTCCTCTCTCTTCCTTCCCATCTTTCTTTTTTTCTCTCTCTCTCTCCCTTCCCATCTCTCTCACACACATACACACACACACATCAGCTCGCACGCCAAAGGAAGTCTTCACCTCAGAGCCAAAGGAAGAGGCAGCAGATGTCACCGGGTTTGGCTCAGACTTATCTTGTGAAATGCGTCGTTAGGCCTCCTCTAATTACCGTTTGCATTTTATCTTTTTACTTTACATTTCCAATATATAGGAATTTGAGTGTCATTTTCTCTTTCCATTTTTAGTTTTTTTTTTTCGTTTTCTTTAATTTGGACATCATTTAAGCTCATGACTTTATTTGTATCATTTAGATTTCCTTGTATCATATTTTTCCTTTCACTTTTTTTTTCTGAAGTATCCCTGGCAATGATCGTATGCGTTTTCTTTTTTAAACTCGAACTCTTTACCCTGTGCGTTTTCTTTCTGTGCCATGATAATGCATTTTTTTTCATTACATGTTATTTTTCCTTTTCCTGGAATCTCTTCACTATTCCCCTTCAACTTTATTTTTCTTTTTTTTATTATTGCGTAAATGTATATATTCCTTTTTATCATTTAAGGAAAATGTGTACCTTTTTCATAGTCGATTTATTCTCACTCAGTCCACGCTGTCCCCCTCCTCCCCCTTTCCTCTTCCCTGTCCTATACCCTCTTTCTTCCATCCCCCCCCCTCCCCTTCCCATCTCTTATTTCCTCTTCTATTTCTGTTAATCCGTTTTCCCTCTTTCTCTCTCCTTTCCCCCCTCCCTACCTCCCCCACCCCCCCACCCCCCTCCCCTTCCCCTTATCCACTTCTTCCTCCTTCTCCCGCCCTCCCACGCTACACCCACACTCCACCTGATTCACAAAATTGTTTTAAAATCATCCACGTCAACCACACGTGTATTTACTCTCGCACTAACTTCCTCCTCCCACACCCACCTGGCGCTCTGCTTCTGTCTAATTTTGTCTGTCTGTCACAAGCACACACACACACTCACACACAAACACACGCACACATACGCACGCACACACGCACAGGCGCACACACGCACAGGCAAACGCACACTCAGGCACACGCACACGCACACACACACACACACACACACAGACACACATATATATATGCATTTATGTATATATGTGTGTGTGTGTGTGTGTGTTTACTTAGACTGGTATGACAACACAGAGAAAAGAATGCTGCAGCGATGGCTGTGTTTTCAATAAAAAAAAACATAGATCAAAGTTAATTTGAAATTCCAATTAAAGTGAAAAGAAAAACGTGGGTTTTCACAAGCCTTCTGCACGTGACGAAGACATAAGTTGCAAACGGAAATAGCAACTGAACGCACGTAATAAAAATAACTTTTTGAACGCAACGAGACAAATGAAAATCGCATTGCACAACATTTTCTACATTTTTAAAAAGTAAATCACTGTACCTTAATTTTATACCTTGACAATTTAACATGCTATAGTTTTGTTCTTTGATTTTTTTATTGTTTTAATGGCTTGTCTGACATTGAAAGATCTTGTGGGTTACAGATTTCGGAGAATTTCTGTTTTTGGGTTAATTCTAATGAATTGGTCATCTGCATAATAGTATTTGATTTATACTGAAATTTGAACATGCGGCTCTTTTCAGTCCGCTCTCTCTCTCTCTCTCTCTCTCCCCATCTCCCTTCACTTCCTTCATCTCTCCTCGACTCCGTCCCACTCGCCCTCCCTTTCTCACTACCTCCCTATCTCTGTCTCCTCTCTCCTTATCCTTCTACCTCTACCCCCTCCCCCTCCTTCTTTCCGTCTTTCCCTCCGTTCTTTCTCCCTCTCATCACACGCCCTCCCTCCCTCCTTCCTTCCCCGCTCCCACCCTCTCTCCTTCCTCTCCTCAGCCTCCTCCCTCCTCCCTTCCCTTCTCCCTCCCCTTCGTTCCTCCGTCCTTTCACCCCTCCCTCCCTCCTCCCTCCTAACCCTTCCTTCCTCCCTCCCAATCCTTCCTTCCTCCCTTCTGCCTCCCTCACCCCCTCTCCCTCCCTCCCTCATCCCCTCTCCCTCTTTTTTTCCCTTCCTCCTTCACCACCTCTCCCTCTCCCTCTCTCTCTATCTCCACGTGAGCGTCTTAAGGCCTTTATCCGAGAGGCTTCAAGACAAGCTCTTTCTCTTCCCCTCTGTCTCGACTCCCGCGCCCCCACATCGCCCTCTTGGCCTAGTGCTCTAGTCCAGTCACACCTTTATATAAATACACGCTTACAGATCTTCTTATAAATACTTTACATATCGGTTTATCGCGCCCAATCACCCGTTTTTTCCGCACTTGGCGCCGAAGGGCTAAATCGAGTCGCCATATTTGATAACAAAGTGGGGTCTCGTTATGAATCTCAGCTGACATAGTGACCTGATTTCAGGGTGTGGCAGGGTTGCTGACGCGTATGTAGACGTATGTGCAGCACGCGCGTGCGCGCACGCACGCACACACACAGAAAATACACGTAAATAAGTGCACACAAATCTACACATACATAACCATATATTAGTATGTACACATACAAGTATACACGCTCCGCACTGCTTCCATCCCCTCCGATATAACGGAAACCGCCATACCCTCCGATATGACGACCCATCATACCCTCTGATATAACGAATCCATCATACCCTCCGATACAACGGAAACCGCCATACCCTCCGATGTAACGAACCCATTATACCCCCCATATAACAAACCCGTCATACCAGCCGTTCTAACGAACCCGTCATACTCCCGCCATAATTAACCCGTCATACCCTCCGATATAACAAGTCATACCGCCCCGACATAAAAAAAAAACAAAAAAAAAACCGTCATACCCCTAATATAACAAACCCGTCATACCCTCCGATATAATGAACCCGTCATACCCCCGATATAACGAACCCGTCATACCCCCACGATATAACGAACCCATCATGTCCCCGATATAACGAACCAGTCATAACCCTCTCCCCCCCCCCCCCCCGATATAACAAACCCGTCATACCTCCCGATATAACGAACCCATCATACCCCCGATATAACGAACCCATCATACCCCCCGATATAACACACCAGTCATAACCCCCCTCCCCCCATGTAACGAACCCATCACCCCCCCCCCCCCATTAGATATAACAAACCCGTCACACCCCCGATATAACGAAAGAGTCATGGGACAGCCAACCAACGACCCACACAAGTCTTCTCTCGCCCCGGCTCGGCTGCTCTCTGCCACGACCCGCCTCGAAATAGCCGATTCCGCGGAAAATAGCTAGCTAGTACAATCTTGATCGTCGCTGTACGTCTGGCCAGCTGGCTAGTAGTAGCGCGTGGGGCGGGGCGGCGGGGCTTGAAAAAAAAGGAAGAAAAAAGTAAAAGGTTTTGGTTGTTTGCGGGGAGGAGGAGACAGGTGCAGGGAAAACTTTTCTTTTTCTCTTTCTTTCGCTCATTTCCTTTCAGTGTGTCTGTTTGTGATATATATGTGTGTGTGTGTGTGTATGTGTGTGTGTGTGTGTGTGTGTGTGTGTGTGTGTGTGTGTGTGTGTGTGTGTGTACTAATATATACATATATATAGATAGATAAACAGAGATAGAGATAGGTGGAAGGAGGAGGAAGACGAAGACGAAAAAGAAGAGTGAGAAGAGTAGCGAGAGGGAGGAAAAGGAGGAGAGAGAACTACAACAACAACAACGGCGAGGAGGAGAATTAGGAGGAAGGGGAGAAAAGGGGGAGTAGGAAGAAGGATGGTAAATGAGAAATAAGAGCGAAAAGAGGGGAAGGAGGCAGGAGGGGAAGAGAGCGTGGGAGAAGAGCGGAAGAGGGGGAGGAGCAGGAGGAAGGAGGGGAGGAGAGAAAGGGAGAGGAGAGAAAAAGCGCGGGGGGGGGGGGGGGAGAATCGAAAGAGGCGGAGGAAAGGAAGGGAGAAGAGCGAAAGAGGGAGAGGAGGAAGGAAGGGAGAGAAGCGAAAGAGGGGGAGGAAAGGGAGAGGAGGAGGAGGAGGAAACGCACGGGAAAGCCTCATGGGAAGAGCCAACCGCTGCCAAGGAAAGGGTATGTCGGTAGTTCAGTGTTCGCCCGACCGCTGAGCAGCCGACACCCTACCATCACCTGCGAGGGACTTAGTCGCTGACGGAGGGTTGTGAGGAACGGTTGTGAGGAAGGGTTGTAGTACGAGGGGAGGCGAGCTCTCTTTCTCTCTCTCACTTTCTCACTCTCTCTCGTCAAGACTCGAGGAGTGTACGGAGTTTTATCTGAGTTTGTGTGATACAATTTATATATCGGCTCTTCGGTTCGCTATCTGAGATACTCACGGTAAGATATATAACGTGAAGTAAACACGTTTTCTTCCCTTCTCTGTCTGATCTATAAAGTGAACTAGGCCTCTTTTCCCCTTTCTTTCTACGCTATAGAGAAATCGAAGTTTTTTTCACCTTTCCTCTACTCTTATAAGATATTACAAGACTCTCTATTTCGTGAATTAATGTAAGACTTTTTTCCCCTCTTCCTCTTTACTCTATAAAGTGAAATAAGACTTTTTTTTACACCTCTTTCTTTCATTTACTTTATATCTCTAAATGATAACTATCTCTATTTCCTTCTGTGATGTGATCTTGTGAACCGGACCGACCTTTTTCAATATATATATATATATATATATATATATATATATATATATATACACACACACACACACACACACACATATATATATATATGTGTGTGTGTGTGTGTGTGTGTGTCTGTGTGTGTGTGTGTGTGTGTATGTATATATATATTATATATATATATTATATTATATATATATATATATATATATATATATGTATATATATGTATATATATATGTGTATATATATGTATATATATATGTATATATGTATATATATATATATATTTATATATATATATATATATATATATATATATATATATATATATATATATATATATATATATGTATATATATATGTAAATATATATATATGTGCATATATATATGTACATATATATATGTACATATATATATATATATATATATATATATATATATATATATATATATGTATACATATGTATATATATGTATATATATATTATATATATTATATATATACTATATATATATATTATATATATATGTGTGTATATATATAATATATATATTCTCTTTTTTTACAAATTGGTTACTATGAATATTAGAAAGGAGTGTATATACTCGTTCTGTTTATTTATTGGTGATGATTAATAATGATGAAAATATTGATGCTGATGACGATGATATTAATATCATTTTCATTATTTCTATTGCCATTGTTATTATCATTGTTATCATTACTACTATTATCATTACAATTATTGTGGTAATTGTTTTTATTCCTATCATGAGCTTTACCTTAATTGTTATCATTTTTACTATTATTTCATAGTTATCATTATTACTATTATTATTACTACCATTATCATTATTATTTCTAATGTCACCATTATTGTTGTTAGTATCAGTATCATTATCATCCTCACCATTATTTCAATACCTTTATCAACATTGCTATTGCTATAGTTAACGTATTACCATTATCATTACTTTTCTTATGAAAATTATTGCTGTTGTTACTATTATCATTAGTTTTCCATAAGTATTACCATTACCATTGTTATTACTATTACTATTTAATATTATTATGCTCATGATCCTCATTATTATTATTAGTGTCATGATCACCATCATTATGCCTATCGTTATTATCATTATTACTGTAATGATAATAATAATGAAATAATGATAGTCGTAAACAATCATTATAATTGTTGCTACATTATCATTATTGTTATCATAATCATTATAATCAATTATCATTATTGTCATTACTGCTACTACTACTATCATCCTTATCATTATCATGATGGCGACCACCAGTGAAACTTTTTATTATTATTTTACATACTGCAAGTTTCTTTTTTTCTTCTTAAAGGATCTTTAAATCACTCTCTAATAAGCAATAATCAACTCAAAACTACTGTTCTTTTCGTAATAAAAGGAGGAGCAATTAGATAAATCAGAGATATAATACCATTTACTTAATCGAAAAATAAAATCCGTTTATTCATTAGATTATTATTTGCAAGTCATCAGGATAAAGGACAGATTCGTAACCATAGCAACGTCAATTTCATATCTTTACATCTGTCTGATCTGTGCGTGTGTGTTTGTGTGTAAATACATACACACACACACATGTACATATACATACATACATACATACACACACAGACACACACACACACACACACACATATATATATATATATGTATGTATGTATGTATATATATACATATATATACATATATATATGCATATATATACATATATATACATATATATATACATATATATATATATATAATACATATATATACATATATATATATATATATATATATATATATATATATATATATATAAGTATATCTGTGTCTGTGTGTTTGTGTGCGTGTATGTGCGTATTTCTGGAAAAGAGTGGGAGGGAGGGAGGGAGGGAGAGAGGGAGAGAGATTGACAGGGGGAGACATGGATCGGGCTGGGTAGGGTTGAGAAAGTTAGAGAGAGGTAGGGAGAGGGGTAAATAAGGGGAAAGAAGAGTCAGGGAAAGGGGTGGTGAGCAAAATGGTTAAGGTCCGGTTATGGTAGGTGCGACCAGAATAACTTGGGTCAGACTCAGATCCTCTTCACCCCCTCCCCCTTCTCCCCTTCCTGCCCCCCCCCCCCCTCTAACATCTCTTTCACCTCTATTTGCCCTCGTCTACTTTCTGCCTTCTCTTGTTTTCCTTCTTTGATTTGCTTATATTTCCAGTGACGATCCCATGTTTGCCTGTCTCTTTTTTTCCCGTCTTTCTTATCAATTTGTCTGTTCTCTCATTCCTTTCGTCTCTCGCATTTTCTCTCTTTTCGTATCCGTCCGCCTTTTCCCCTTCCCTCCGTTGACTCATCTTTCCTCCCTTCTCCCCCCCCCCAACTTTTCACCTCACTTGTCACATGGGGATGGCGACAGATGTATATATAGACATATGGGAAAGGATATACCATGTGTCGATACACATACATATGCATATATGTGTATATATATGTGTGTATATATGTGTGTGTGTGTGTGTGTATATATGTGTGTGTGTGTATATGTGTGTGTGTGTATATGTGTGTGTGTGTGTGTATGTGTGTGTGTGTGTGTACATATATGTATGTATGAATGTATGTGTATGTATATAGGTATGTGCGTGAATATATATATATATACATATATATATACACACATGTATATATGTATTTATGTAGGTGTTTCTGTGAGCGTGTATGCGTTCTGTGATATCCGTGCGTGTGCATCATTTCCCCGACTTTCATTTCTGTGTTCTTCACGTGTGACTGTACGCTTGTATATTGTATATGTACAGTATATATATATATATATATATATATATATATATATATATATATATATATATATATACATACATGCGATGCAAACATCAAAGGAGCTTTCCTCTCGTTAGGAAGTGACAGCCTTACATGCGCTCCCTCCCGTATCGTAAGGAGGTTTAGTTCTGCATTCTCTGAGTGTTGTCAGTTCGGCAATGTCAGTTTCATATCCCTCATACGTTATTTGGAAACGATGCATCCATATGTTATTTTCTTATATAATTATTTTCCTTATAAAAGCCATAGTTCACTTCAAAGAGAAATACGCGTTGTTTGACACTCTCACAGAACTCCTTATCTTTGTTTTCAATATCCAATTCTCGCTGGAGAGACACATTCACTGTAAAATCTGGCATAAAAGTTGACGGAAGTGCGAAGTGTCTCTCTCCTCTTTGCAAGGTATCAAAATTGGCATGGCTCTTCAAGAGACGTGAGGTTCCTGCCAGCATGACCAGGTGTTCAGCTGTGACTGACGACTTAGTTTGGTGCCATTCATTTCGTGCTACCTGAATTTTCAACGTATTTCTGGCATTCATAATGTCATACAATTTAAGACTGTGAGACGAACACCGGAGGAAAATAATGTGAAAGGAAAGGGAATTTTCAAATTTATCCAGACTACAAGAAAACCCTTTGATTTTCCCAGACACAGTGTCACATTATCAACATACGAAGGGAAAGATATTAGTATGAATAATGTAACAGCAGTAGTTGTAGTGGTGGCTATCATAAAGTGAATAATAGTAATGAAGCAATAGGAAAACAATAACAGGAAATATAGCTGACAAAAATCATCTTCACTATAACAAAACCAATACCAATGATGAAAATAACGAAAGTAATAGTCCAGGGTTTCAAGAAGTAATTTCGCGCGAGACGAAGCGACCGCGCGCATGGTCGAAGGAGTTCACACTAAAGAGAGATTATAGCTTTTACACTCGCACGGAAAGTCTCTACCCCACTGACCCGGCGACAGATATCGAGCAAACAAAGGAAGAGATCTGGCATACGGCGCAAATAGGTTATCGGGTCTGGTTGTGGCTATGATGTATGTTTGTAGCACTCAGAGGCTCATGTCTCATGGTTTGTTGCTGTTGGAGGTTACGGAGTGGTTAGAAATAAAGCCAGAATCAGATTTGATTGAAAGTGCCTCAGTAAAATACGGGAATTCGAAAATACGTTTAATCTTCGTTGGAAAAGGGGAGCAGTTAGTACGGGGAGTAAGAGATCAAACGACGAAAGGGTAATCCTAAAAATAAAACTGTAAAGAGACCGGTGTAAACTCGAGTGACAAAGAGATCAACATGCATGTAGTTACTCGAACACATAAGGAAACAGACGCACGGAAAATTCAGAAAACAAACTCTTTATTCCCGTTGGTTAACCCCAATAGAAATAAAACAATTCAATATTAACGTTGCTTGTTTACTGTATGCTAGAACAAAAACATAGGCAAAATACTTAATACAATGATATATATAAACTATACCTTCTTACGTATTTATAGTTATTCCATAGAGAAAAAAATACAAAGGAAAAACATTAAAGAACAGCAAAAAGGGATATAAGTAACCAAGCAGAGCGAGCGAGCGATGCGCCTTGGTGACGGGACTTTTTTATAGGCCGTGAGAGGAGGTCCTCAGTCTGTGCCAAGACGACCGACCCGTGTGTCAGTGTCTTCGGTTCCGACTCGATGCGAAAGTCAAGGGCGGTTTCATTTCATAAACAAGATGGTGAAATCCAGATTGTTACTAGGCTTCTGAAATTATCCCTCTCCCTTGTTCCACCTGATCACTGGCCACATTTTCTTAACTACAGATTCCTATCGCATTCGGCTTTCCCTCACAATACCATGTCTCATTTCATTTCCCCCTTTTCCCCGCTGCTTTTTATATATCATTAGGTACACAACGTACGATATGTATATGTAGTATATATATGTGTGTATGTGTGTGTGTGTGTGTGTGTGTGTGTGTGTGTGTGTGTGTGTGTGTGTGTGTGTGTGTGTGTGTGTGTGTGTGTGTGTGTTGTATATGTATATACACAAACACAATTCAGCCACCATAGAATCTGTATCAACTAACCATCATTCCTTCAAATAACTACTTCACAGGGGATCTATACATACATGTATTGAAAGAAAAATAAATACAAACGCGGTACCGTTCACAACGAGGTGCCTCCATAACGGCCGTAAATAACACTGAGTCATCGATCTAAATATATATAGGTAGAACATCCGTAAGATTTTAGGGTATGATACATGCTGTCACACATGTTAATGCCTGACGTAGAGAGCTGTGGGCAAAGGAGGTATTGGGATCTCGAAATACTTACCCTGGGCTTTTAGTCTTTAAATTTTCCCAAATAAAGCATAAGGGGAGGTTAGTTTTACCCATCGGTTTTGATCAGTGAATTATGTTTGCATTTTTTTACTGTTTTCCTCAATTTTAGATCTATTCATAAAGCAATCGTGGATATTGATTATCTATTAGGTTAATACTAATGCTTTTCTTGCCATGATTGGTGTAATTGTTAACACCAGTTATTGCAATTATTATAATAACAGATTACCATGATAGCCATTCACATTATAATTGCTCTTGTCATTGTTATTACTATAGCTTTTATCATTGCTCTTTGATTATATTGTTAGAATAACTAAGTTGAAAATGGGTTTATCTATCGCCTGAAACTGATTTTTTTTTTTTTTTTTTTTTTTTTTTTGACTAATGAAATTGGATTGATCTCACGTCATCTAGAAGAGATGTCTTTCAGTGTTCAACCGGTTTACTTCTCTTCTAATTTGATCTTGTGGTCATGCTAAAGCTAGGATATGCGTGGGAACCTTTTTCTCGTGAATGATACTTGTTAGCGCTCACGTCATTGCCTTGCAAATATATCTTTCATTACGAATTTGAAAACAGCCGTATATATATTTATTGGTATTGCTGAACGAATCTGACTCTGAATGAAGTATATTGTTGTATTTCTATTGTAGGTTTTCCCCTCAACGACAGATCTTTTGACACTGTGAAAGGAAAAGATAATATGATCGAACATGTTAGTGGCGGTATTAAAAAAGGCAATAACATTTATTGAGAATTAAGCCTTTTACCAAAATCTTAATGCAGCAGGTATTGGGATAAAGAGTAATCTCTCCTTTAAGATGATAACCGACTAGGAAATCATATACAATTGACAATGCAAATATGATTAACTGATAAAAATATACCATCGATACACAGATAAATGCATTTATTGTAGGTTAAACTTGAGATGGAAACTTTCATTCGCGAAGATTATACATTTCCTTAATTGATTAGATGGGGGGGGGGGATAAATATAAGATTCCAATGAAGCAGATGATAAATAAGTTCGTCACTAATGTACTTAGTATTTTTGCACGGGTGTAGCGTTTATCAATGAAAACGACGTTTTATATTCGTTATCCAATTCCTGTAAGTAATTACAGTAATAATGATAAAGATAATGTTACTATTACTAGTAACTTAGGAAATGAAACCTAACACCGATTTTGGTGTGAACAAAACATTTTTCTAGAAAATTCCGTCGTGCTGCCACTCCCAACCCTCAGCCTGGTCTACAAAATCTTCGCCCAAGTGCCAGCAGGAGAGAACCCAGACCCAGGAACAGTTTTAACCACATCTTACCTTAAGCATTAACTCCAGACGATCCAGGTTGTGGGTCATTGGGAACTTTTAGGTCGTTCGTTGATGTGAATTGCGATCGTTATTCGTTGGAGAGCGGCCTCGACGAAGAACCGTTGGTGTACTAATGGCTTGTACTGGAGGGGAAACAGATACTGTGTAGGTAATTCCACACTGTTTTCTTCCTTTTGTTTTCGAGACCCTTTCTTAGGCATCACAAACCCACTGGTGTCTGTCTTTTGTGTGATGACACGGTGTCTTATAGTTTGGGGTTGGTACTTCCCCAGGCATTACAGTGTGATTTCACTGGCATAAAATACGGTATTATTGGAAAACGTCACCAAAGATTCGATTAAAACTACCTTGCAGCCTTGAAGATATTCAATTAATGATAATTTTTCATTAAATAAACTTGCCTCGCAAATGAGTAATATCGAAGGTATTTAATTATCAAAATAAATAAAAATAGTATTAAACGGAGGCGAGATTCACACGATGGCTGAGGGAATACTGACGGCGCATGTGCGGGGGTTTTCGTACCCGTTCTGTTCTTGATATTCCGTCGTTATTTCGGAGATATTTAGCGATGGAAAGGAAGTGGTTATCCTCACACCCTACACACTGCCTAGCCATGATGGAACTGATTTAAATTTTCTTCTAGTTTCAACTGCTCATGTCACGTGATGATCTATTTCAAATTTGATTGGTTCGATTTCGGTGGACGTCAGTGACTGGTCACGTGACGTTCACGCACGAATCTAATTGGCTTATTTGCTCTCTCTCTCTCTCTCTTGCATACACCACCTGCTACAAATCCGTCAAATTTTCCGTCGCTTTTCACGACCATTGCGAGAGAACTCATCTTTATCATTTTGTCGCGGCGCTGAAACGTAAAAGTTGCTGGGGCCCTGGAAACCGTGGATTTTAACTCTCTCTAATACCGTTATTATCACCGTTTCTGAAGAAAATGGCATCAAAGTAAGTTTTCATAGAATGATGTGTATTACTACTTGGTATGCTCAAAATCCTTAATTTTGGTGTTAATTTTCATTTCCAATAATATCATGTTGCCAATAATAGTAACAGTACTGCCGTCAATGGTAACGGTGATAATGATAATAAAAATACAAAAACAATTATTAATTATGATAATAATATGATAATAAGAATGGAGAAATGCTATTATATTATTAGCATGACAATATCAATAAAAAGAGTGATCCAACAGCAGTTAAACAATTAAATAATAGAAGCCCCACTTCCGTTGGCAGTATCTCACTTTTCTTTTTTTTTTGTTTTTTTTTTTTGAAATGCCGGTTTATTGGTTGACATGAGCAACATCGATCAAATTTCAAGCGAAACCAACAATTCGATATTATATATAGCATTTAATGTATACTTCGAGGAAAAAAATCAAATTCAAATGCTGGCACATTTTTGAAAGATTATGAACGATGTAATCAAAATAGTTTATTATAGATTGCACTTTTGATAACAGGTAGTTTCGTTTTGTATGAATGTATATTTTGTGTGTTATCACTACATATATGCTAAAGTAAAATGTTTTAAGTCTGAATGTGTGATACGATTCTTTATCAGTTCTTCCCCCGTTGCTCCTATTCTTTGCAGTTCCACTTTAGGTCCAAGTGTCCACCTCACTCTGTTTACCCTCGACCTTGCATCCTGTAATAGGTGTCCCCCAGGCTCATTTTTGCTTCTTTATCTTCTTTTCTTTCCATAAGCCCAAATCATCTTTGAAATAGAAATATTCAGAATCAAAACTGAAATTATGATAAGTCTGGGCTGATGGTGTAAGTCCGCAGTCGAGCTAAAATTACTTTGTAAAATAGAATGCAATTATATGTAATTTGTAAATGTAGAACTTGGATGTGGAACATCTGCCTTGTATATTTATTGATTCTTTACGAAAAATGTGTACTTCATGAAAGTATTGGCCAAAAAATTGCAAAATAGTGTACTCCAAATGATCTGTTACATCCCCACCACCAAAAAGAACTAGCTATGCCTCTGTTTAGAAGGGGACCGCAACTCATTTTTGTTTAAAAATGATAGAGTAGGCTGAAACGCCGATGGGGCCACCCTGTCAATGAAATTTATTGGATGGTATTACAGGACACACATCCACATATTTTCAGATTATCAGTCACTTGTCACGGTAGTCAAGTCATTACGCTCAATCAGTATTGCAGTAGTATGCGTGGGTTTGTAATGTGGGTGCGTGCAGTAATATATAATAAATACTGTTGTAAGGTAATATGCTTCATTAGTCAATGAAGTACGTATTACGATATACCAGTAAAAAAGATAATGGAACGTCAAGGTACGCAGTCATTTATATATATATACTCACAGTCATATTTGTGTCTTCTTTGTTTAACGTTACTATACACAATATTTTAAAAGAAATCGTCATTTAGAAAATTACCAGAATAATATTAATATTACTAAGAGCGGTGCGCTATCGTGTGAAGCGTTGCATGGATAGTTCGTCTATGTACTTCCCTCTGATATTGTGCAGATGGATAGTTCATAATCAGTTGCAATATTTAATAATGTTTTACTGATAGAACGTAATGGATTACTACGGTGAAAATTGATTGTAATTAGGATAGATTTTTGTGTGTTTTTTCTAATAATCTAAATCATAACCCTTTATCGCTGTAATTACATTACAGTTTTTTTTTAATCTGTTTACCAGCAAGGCCAGATCATTCTGTGCAGAAAAAATAAGATAAATCCTCTATGTTACATTGTGCCACTTTTCATTCGTGACAAGATTTTCCACAGCTGTCCTCTCTCACACAAAGGCAGATAGTGATGCTAAGGGATTTTTTTGACATTATATAATGTTCCACACTTAAATATAGTGAAACGTTTCATATAAATTCGGCACATTGTTTACTATATATGACAGGCAATGATGAAAAATAAGCTCATAAGAAACATATTTGAAGCATCTTTCTCTAGCAAATGTCATATTTATGGTGTTTCCTGTGTGTATAATACAATTATACAATACTGTTTATAGCAGTAATGCATTATGTAACAGAATGATGGTGTTTTAGATGTTATTTCTGGCGGTGTCACAATCAGGTGACGCAGTGCATTTTTCCTTTTGATGCCGTTCGGATGTTAATATGGAAGAGAGAGGGGGGAACGGGTAGGGAAGAGGAATGAAAAAGAGGTGGAGAGGGGGAGAGAGACACTCTCTCTCTCTTTCTTTCTTTCTTTCTGCCCCGTATCGCCAATAGAATATCCTTTGCACTATCAGAATTTTTCATTCTATTACGTAATGCGTTAGTGTTATAAAGAGTGTAAAGCTTATACTCTTTTAATATACTAAATATGATCAGCGCCTTCGGTATTCTCATCATCTGTGTCACTTTCATTTTCATTTTGAAAACAAAACGCGTTTCAGAACATAAAATAGGAAAGCACCAATAACTTTTGTATCTTAAATTCCACAAAACAAAATTACATCTATTTCCCGAACTGTAATCGGTATGTCAGTGTTTAAAAAGCGTAGATTTATGAAACAAAAAGAACGTGTTAAAGCATAGAGGAATAGGAGCAATACCCACACACTCATATATGTGTGTGCACTTTTTTGGATGTATTCTTCCTTTAATGCGTG
>NC_091562.1:31809107-31811607 GCF_042767895.1 Penaeus vannamei
TCTCTCTCTCTCTCCCTCTCTCTTTCCCTCCTTTCCTCTCCCTCTCTCTTTCACAGTCGCTCTTACCGTAGAATATAATCCTCGTATTTTTCTTCCAGGCATCACACGCTTGAGGGGCTCTGTACTCTACGAGCTCTATCAGGCTCTATTCTACAAAGCTCGAGCTCTCTTCATGGTGGGAGCTGCATCCTCCGAACAGGCGCGGCGGTTGGCTATGGTGAGTGATGGTGATAAAACTCTGGATGATGGTGGTAAAGCGTGGTTGAGTCATTGGGTTAAAGTGTGGATGAGTCATTTAAAGCGTGGTTGAGTCACATAAAGTGCGGTTGAGTCATTGGGTTAAAGTGTGATTGAGTCATTGGTATGAAGTGGGGTTGAGGGGTTGATTGAAGTGTGGTTGAGTCATTAAGTTAAAGTGTGGTTGAGTCATTGATTTAAAGTGTGGATGAGTCATTTAAAGCGTGGTTGAGTCATTGGGTTATAGCGTGGTTGAGTCATTGGGATACGGTGTGGTTGCGTCATTGGGTTAAAGTGTGGTTGAGTCGTTGGTTAAAGGGTGGTTGAGTCATTAGGTTAAAGTGTGGTTGATTCATTGGGATAAAATGTAACTGAGTCATTTAAAGCGTGGTGGAGTCATTGGGTTAAAGTGTGCTTTAGTCTTTGAGTTATAGTGTTGAGTGATAATAGTAGAACGTAGTTGAACGAGTGATTGATTGTGGTTGAGGGCCAGTGATATAGTGTTGAGTAAATGTGATAAACTGTGGTTGAGTAATAGTAACAAAGTGTGGATGGATGGTAGTGATAAAATATGGTTGTGATACTGATATAGTGTAACGGAGTAATTGTGATAAGGCGTGGTTGAGTTTGATAACGATAAATGTATTGTGGTGAAGTGATGGTAACGAAGTGTGGTTGACTGATAGTGACGATATATTGTAGTTGAATGATAATGCAATTATTGTGGTCGAGAGACAGGGACATATATATGAGTGAGTGACAAGAATACACCTAGCATGGTTGACTCTATAATAATAACTACAGTAGTCGAGTGAGGGTGATAAACAGTGTCCTTGTGGTAGTGATAGAGATAGCCATGGTCGTCATAGCAAGAGGAATCAACCACAGTGAGTTTGTTGTAAAAGCTAAAGTAAGAGGAAAAGAAAAGAGAAAGACACTTGTTTGTGGTAAAAGCTAAAGTTAGAGGAAGAGAAAAGAGGCAGACGCTTAAACTTCAACCAAATATCTCTTGTGAGTTCCTTGTTTGACATCTCAAGACCTCAGACATCTCAATATATAAAGCGATCGTGGAAAACACACTCCCGTCTCTCCTGTTCCTGCTGGTAGTGGTCTATAAATGAAAATTCAATCGAACTGATTCAATTCGACCGATCTACATTTCTCGAGTCGTGCAAGAATTTCGTTCCCGTTCACATTTTTTAAAATCTCTACTGGGGGGTCATGTTTAGGGATTATGACCTAGATATGCGCTGTTGTAAATGTTCCGAGAACCGGTTGAATCTCTGTAATTCGTTCACTTGGCAGATGGTCTGACATTGCCAACTAGTGCAAGTGTTAAGAATAACATTGAGAGTATTTGACCCCAGCCAGACTTGCTTCGTGTTGCTGGAGGTGGAAGTAGAGTGTAAAGGCGTTTACATACGTATGACATTAAGCGTATAAACATGTGTATATAGGTTAGTAAACACACATGCAAACATATGCATGCCAACGAACACACGTACTTAAAGAAACGATTAAACACACATACACACAGACTGTATATATACACGTACAAACATTTCATACTGCAAGTGGCAATAAAAAGAAGGTGCCCCCGTTCACACTCTTTTTAGATACCTATAGCCGAATTTGCTTCTGATATCTCTTCCCACTTGACCTTATCTCCCCTTTTCCCACTTCCCCTTTCATCCCTTTCGACCTCACACCATTTTCTTCCATTACGTTTTACCGTCTCTCCTTCTGCCCCCCCCCCCCTCCTCTCCCCTCCCTGTCGTATGTCTCTTTTCTCCATCTTCTCACCCCTTCCCTTCTGTCCATATATCCCCTTCCTCCATTCTCCCTCTTTCCTCTCCTTCCGCCCTCATCCCCCACTCTCTGCTCTCCCCTCCCTTCCCTTCCCTTTCTGACACACAATCCTTCGCCCAGTACCCTACCCTTTGGTTGTACGAAACCCTTCTCCACTCCCCTAAGCCAATTCCTCCTTCCCTACTTCCCTCTTTCGCTTTCTCCCTGACTTTATATATCCCTCCCTTACGCTCTCTCCTCCCCTTCTCCCTCCTTTACTTTCCCCCTTCTCGTCTACCCATACAGTTACAGACCAAGCGAAGGCCTATAGATTTAACTTGTACGTTTTGCCCTTTCGTGTTCTCGTTACGGTAATCGCGTTATATTTACGACCACCTTTTGCTATCGCTTGTTACTGCCACTCTCTTGCCATTAGCTGCCGGCACTTCCACCCTCCTCTCACTCGCTGCCACCC
>NC_091562.1:31816607-31819107 GCF_042767895.1 Penaeus vannamei
TTGAAGCGAAAGAGGAAGTCAAGCAATTGGAGGAGTGGATAAAAGATGAAGGATGGAAGTACTGAGGAAAAATTCGAAGGAAAGTAGAGTGGTGATTTGAAAGACAGGATGTGGGAGTGAAGTGTTAAAGAGAATGGGAGGAGAATTGGTTGTAAGCGAAGGAAGAAATGAAAGAAAATGCGATAAATATTCGAATGAAAGTGAATAGGAACTGAGACGGATATGAAGGAGTTTCTAAGAAAGATATGATGATATACATCATTAGAATATGAATGGTCAAATTTTAAGAAAAAAAAATGAGTGGTGAATAGAAAATGGAGAACTTAATGAGAAAATGGAAAGGTGCCTCTTTTACCATATAGTGTATTTTAATGTGATCTGTATATATTTAAATTATCTATCTAGATTGTGGATGAAGACTCTTAGGTTTCAAGACGGGAGATCGTTGCTCAGTTTTGTCTTATCATTTATTACGGTTTCTTTGTCTATTTTATGATGTAAGTTTATATTACAAACATGTAATACATTTTCATTCTCTCGGTCTCATTTTTCTCAGATGCTTCTGTTTGTTTATTCATTCTTGATTCCCTTTTCTTCAAATCTCACCAGATTGTCACTCCATAACATATTTTTAAAAGTTACCCCTGTATATTAAAGTTAATAACAGAAAACGTAATAATGAAAGGATAAACTCAAACATATTTTTCATTGTTCACTTATATCAGCAATTCATTATACTTATTCCTTCCTTTCTCATAAGATTGGAATGCCCATACAAATATCATACACATCTTTTCTCTCTTTAAAAAAATAGTTGTATTACTATTTGTTACCGACACTATTGTACCGTTAGGATGAGAAATAGCACCGCCAGAATGGATCTAAGCTGAGACAAGTTCTGTGCCCATATGCAAAGCAATGTTAGACCACGGCAAAGAAGGGATAAAATGCGATGCAGCTTAGGGACGGAAAGGGAGAAGAAAATAGTGAAGGCTTACAAAGGAAGGGGGTAGGATGGTGAACAAAGGGTTGGTAATGAGAGATGTCCAGTCAACAAGGCAATTGTGGCCACATTTCCTACTAAAAAGGGGTTAACGGTGTAACGCTTTTCCCGTAACTGAGTCTTTGCATCCTACGTAGGCTTTGGTCCCCCCTCCTTTCTTCTCTCTCTCTCTCTCTATCTGTCTTTTTGTCTCTGTTTCTCGTGCCATTTGCGGGATATTAATCAAGGTCATTCATACAAGATTTCACCTAAAGTGACAAAAGTGTTGAATTCTTTACGTTTTATTTTAAAATCTAGTCTTTCCACACGGTTTGTGTATCTTTAGTCTTGTAAGCATTTGACTGAATTTATATTATAGGAAAGTCACCTGTATTAGAAAGTCTGTAGTAAGGCCCGATATTATTACAGTCAGTGATATAAGTTTTGTTATCGGCCTGATTATTTTTCTTTTGTCGTGGTAGCTGATCGAAATATCAATATTTTTTAAATGGTAGAACTGCATTTTGAATTAGGCGATTCCAGTGCAGAGTTATTTCTTTCGTGGATTTCTTGTCCAATCCATTTTCGTAATTTCGGTCCTTGTTTAGTCTCGTCTGGGAACTCACGTACTATTAGCAGTTTTAATTTATAGTTGGGTTGCTGGGTATCTCATGGACAATATGATCACGTGTTAATACGGATTCATAAATGTAGCTATGGTAACTTTCAGAACAAGAGTCCCACTCCTCATTAAGTGTATTTGTTTATTTTTCATCGGTCTTCTTGTATCATCACGACCCACTTTATTTCGTCGAGATGCTCTTTTATAAATGTCATTTCATTGAGTTGTTCATTAACAATCTTTTTTTCTTTTTGGTTTTATTAATAAATATTTTAGCCAACGTTTGACATACGTATGTGACTGTCATTTAGGCCGGCGGTCTCTAGAGATTTGCTGTCACCTTGTTGCTTGCAGTCTGTGTGTGTCAGAGTCTCACACTGTGTGCCTTTTCGATTTGTAGATGACTTTAGATTCCTACTGGTACTCTGTTATTTTTGCCACATTTGCATATACATTTTATGTTGGCCAAATAACCGTATTTATTGGTTCCTTGTGGTTTACTGTGATGCATCTTTATTTTTTTTTCTGAGATTTTGTATTATTTATATGATATAAACTGTGATCGGATTGACACTGTTTGTTCAGAAAGTGATTGTTCCTATGCTCTTTTTTATAATGATTTATACTTTTCTATGATTTTACTTTATTCAAACGGGCTGGATGTATTTTTTTGTCATTCATTGAGGCTTTGCGCTCCTACATTCACGCCATTTATGTGTGTTGTACTGACATTTTTTTCGGTCCATCACATCCAACACAGTTTCGCCTTTAATGATGTCACTTTCTTTTCGCCCACAATGTTTGTCACTTTATTTTAATTACACAGCGGCCACATTGCATTCACTTTGAAGTAACTCAGTGATCTCCGTTTTACAAATATTGTTTCTTATCTCTTG
>NC_091562.1:31826607-31854107 GCF_042767895.1 Penaeus vannamei
TTACAAGCAACGAGACAAGGTTAAAACTCGTTGCACAGGGGAAAAAGGGCCAATATCTTCTAGAAGTCGTAGAGGTTGAAGAGCAAGGTCATTTGAAGGTTACTTTATCGGAGTACAAAGGATATTTCTCTTAATTCTACTTAGAGAGATTCTTGGTGTTACGTGGAATCAATGTAACGTATGTATATTCCAAGTAAAGAATTGTGTCACGTGATTTAGTACAAAGGAATAAACTCCCAGCGAAAGGATGGTTAGAATCCTATGTCTATGAGGCTTAGTAGTTCCCATGGCAACAGCTCTCCTATGATCTCTCGAGTCTGTCTCTCCTTTCCAGAGGCGTATTCCGCGTTCTGTTGTGGTTCCTAGTGTTCTTCAGCCTGGATATGAACGAAAAATGTGATTGAATTCGGTGTAATTGTAAATTTTTCGTCTTTTTAAGTAGGCCTACATTTTTTTTTCTTAATTTTATCGGCGTTAGATTCGGACACAAGACAAAAAAATGTGTACAAGAACGCTACAATTTCGTTTTCACTGGAGGAACTAAAAAAGACTAACTACTGGTAATCTTCCTTTTGATTATGGTCACCCAAAAGAAAGCAAAACTGAGCCATTCGAATCAGCCGACAGACAGGCGTGCATAGTAAACAAAGGACCGAGGTTGTTGACGGACATCGGAACCCAGAAGGAACCACAAAAAACTAGGTCCTCGGCAGGTTTTGGTGGGTTGGGGAAGGGGAGGGGGGTTGGGGGCAAGGAGGGAGGGTGGGGTCAAGGAGGGAGGGGGTGGGAGGCAGGGAGGAAGAGGGTGAGAAGGAGGGTAGTGGAATGAGGCGAGATGGCCGAGGACGAGGGTTAGAGGGAGGGAGGTTGGAAGGCGGGTGGGGGAGAGGAGGATGAAGTAGGAGGAGGAGGGAGAGTAGTGAGGAAGGGAGGGGGAAGATGGGGGAGAAGGAGGGAGGGAGGCGGGAAGAGGGGTGGGGGAGAGGAGGATGAAGTAAAAGGAGGAGGGAGAGTAGTGAGGGAGGGGGGCGGGAAGGGGGGGAGAAGGAAGGAGGTGGAAGAAGAGGACAGAGGGAGGAATTAATGATGGCGGACTGGGTCTGGCAAGGAGGAAAAGAGGATAGAAGAATAGTCGAAAGAGGGAGGGAGGCGAAGAGAGAAGGGGGACAGGGGAGAAGGAGGAAGGGAGTCAAGGAGGGAAGGAGGAAAGAGGAAGGGAGTCAAGGAGGGATGGAGGGAAAAGAGGAGGGAAGGTAGGGTTGAGAGGCCCTGAAGAAAATAATAAAAGATAGTGTGCATATGTCACCATGAAACTGCTGTACTTGCAAGGCATACATATTCATACACAGTAAATTCATTTTTTTTTATCGGAATGTTATTTCTATTCTTTTCTTGTACTTCTTTTTATTCGACAAAGAGAGATCAAAGGGAATGTTTTTTCATTATTAATATTAACACGGAAATAGCATAATAACAAAGAAAACATTAACGTTCTTTTTGTCCCTTTTTTCCTATGATCAGACTTTCTATGGTATGTTAATTGCTCAGTGGGTTGTCTTTTCGCCTTTGTTCAGCTCTGTACACTTTTTATACATATATATACTTGGATATACACTACAAGCATTCACACAGGCGCGCCCATCTGTACACATAAACAATCACACGTTTATGTATATATTCATTTTACATATGCATATATATATATATATATATATATATATATATATATATATATATATATATATAATACACACACACACACACACACACACACACACACACACACACACACACACACACACACACACACACACACACACACACATATATATATATATATATATATATATATATATATATATATATATATATGTGTGTGTGTGTGTGTGTGTGTGTGTGTGTGTGTATGTGTGTGTGTGTGTGTGTGTGTGTGTGTGTGTGTGTGTGTGTGTGTGTGTGTGTGTGTGTTTAAAGATATACAATAAGAAAGTAAAAATATACATATAACACATCAAATATATTCTAAAGGATTAACATCATTTTGAAAACATAATCGCATCCGTTTTTTGTGACTTTGCTCACATTAACACACCTAGTGTTATACTTACCGGAAATTGCTCACTCAACCACTTGCGTACAGAAAAAAACAACAGTATGTTAAGACATTGTCCCCTCTATCTTTAATACAAGCTTGGGAAATAATTTAAGAGATTTGATTATAATTCCATGCTGTATTTCCAAATGAATTTCAGTATTAAAAAATACGATGGTGGAAGTAACCATGTCCATGAAATCAGTTTCCTAGAAAGGTATTTATTTCTACACCATATGGAAAGTTATGGCTTACTCCTGCACAGGTATACATGCACCATTTCCTTACCTTGCGAAACGAAAGGCTTGTGGAAAATAGGGGAAATAAGGGTCTAGTTTCAAAAGCCTAATTACCTCCTATTTCCTAACACACCCTTGCGTTTCCTAGCATTTCAAGCCACTGAAGACATAATGTAAAGTGCGTCGTGTCAGGCAGTGAGGAAGTACAAGCACAGCAGTTAGAGATACGCGGCAACATGGCGAGAGAAATATGACAGCAATGAGAAGGTTGTTGTTGTTCTTTTTAAATTGTTTCAGAGAGGTAGGAGCTAATAGCTATCAAGCCTGAATGCAGGTTCAGCTGAAAAAGAAGTAAACAATCCTTTAAGGAAGCGTATGGGCGCATATATATATATATATATATATATATATATATATATATATATATATATATATATATATATATATATATATATGTATATGTACATATATGTACACACACACACACACACACACACACACACACACACACACACACACACACATATATATATATATATATATATATATATATATATATATATATATATATATATATATGTATGTGTGTGTGTGTGTGTGTGTGTGTGTGTGTGTGTGTGTGTGTGTGCATTCATATATGTATATGCATATTCTTTGCACACAGATATGCATATATATATATATATATATATATATATATATATATATATATATATATATATAATGTATATATATAATATATATATATAATGTATATATATATAATGTATATATGTATGTATATATATATTTATAATATATATATATAATATATAATATATATATATATAAATATATATATATAATATATATATATGTATATATATATAATATATATATATATATATATATATATATATATATATATATATATATATATATATTTATAGATATGCACACACACACACACACACACACACACACACACACACACACACACACACACACACACACACACACACACTCACATATATATATATATATATATATATATATATATATATATATATATATATATATATATATATATATATGATATACACACACATACATACATACAAGAGAAAAAACATTTCACCACCATCATCATTACTGCTATGCATACTGATTCAGAAAGGCAAGCTCCACCGTTAATTTCTGCAGTCGGTTCATTTCCAAGGAAGAGGAAGCTGTTTGGTGGAGCGAGGATGGCATCGAGCGTGGCTGATTCCTCCGTTTTTAAGCTTTGTGGTCTCATGCTTCTGAAGGTCAGATGCACATACATATGGGTACAAAAACACACACACATCCCTGCCCAATGTCTCTCTCTCTCTCTCTCTCTCTCTCTCTCTCTCTCTCTCTCTCTCTCTCTCTCTCTCTCTCTCTCTCTCTCTCTCTCTCTCTCTCTCTCTCTTTACATATATATATATATATATATATATATATATATATATATATATATATATATATATATATATATATATATATATATATGTGTGTGTGTGTGTGTGTGTGTGTGTGTGTGTGTGTGTGTGTGTGTGTGTGTGTGTGTGTGTGTGTGTGTGTATGTATGTGTGTGTGTGTGCTTCCTTCTCCGTCTTTGCATATGCCATAGCTTTTGATTGTGAAATTTTACTTGCCGATAGCAAAAATGACCCTGATTCTGGAACCACGTACGTTTAGAACCGGAGTTTCAATAAGAAAGTAGTAATGAGAGATTTCTGTTGTCTTTGTTTCTTGAAAAAACGTAAATAAATATAAATGAAAGATAAACAAAGGGGGGTGTACGCAAATAAATAGGGACAGCAGTTTGCAAATGGTAAAGGAACCTGTGTATTGAGAAATGCAATTAGCGTTATGCTATAAATTAATCATTCCCTCTCTCTCTCTCTCTCTCTCTCTCTCTCTCTCTCTCTCTCTCTCTCTCTCTCTCTCTCTCTCTCTCTCTCTCTCTCTCTCTCTCTCTCTCTCTCTCTCTCCCTCTCTCCCTTCATTCACCTGTTTCATTTTTTTCATGTTCTCACTGTCTCTCTTTTGTATTTCCTCTCTTCCCTAACCTTCAGCCTCTCCCAAAGTCTGCGGAAATCACACATTTGTGCTGGATGGGGAAAGGAAGGGTTGGGTACGTTTGACGTCATTTTAGAGGCTAATTTTCTAGGTATTGCAAGCAGTGTAAACACGTATTTCTATCCTTCTGTAATTGCTTTGTATACCTGTAGGCTCATGCTAAATGCACTAAACACACATACATACACACACACACACATTTACACAATCCCAAAATCAATCTCTAAAATGCAAACTTACTACACACATGCCCACAAACAACCCCATAAGCGCAAACAAACCTACACACATGCATAAACAAGATCTAACCTACATTTCGACGTCCCTCTAGTCTCCAGGCTAAAAGCACATAGGCCTATACCCCAAGCATTTATCAGAGCCATCTCTTGTAGGCCAAGGTAAGCGCTGACCGTTACCCACACGGTGAAGACAACCCAATACTTCCTGGGTCGTTATTTTCACCACATTTTCGTCGTTGTGGATTCGACATCACTTTCGTCAAAGTTAAAATTTAATTGGTACTGAAATCCAAAGGAATCACAGACAAATATATCTAGAAATCGGTGGTTTTACAGGTTAAATGCAGCGTCTCGCATTTTCTTCAACTTCTTGCCAAACCTGTTGCATAACTGTAGGAGAAACGGTAAAATGTTCAAGCGTAAAATTAACTACAATTTAATGTGATGTTTATGCTCCTATGGAATACCTTAATTATTGAAAGCTGAAAACTATAATTTGATTAGAAAACGACGGTATAACACAGGTGAATCAGTGATGATGTGTGGCGACCATCACTTGATATGAAGAAAAAGTAATAACTGAAAATTACTATGATAGAATTGATGATAATGACAACGATAGCCAAGATTATGATAATCATGAAAACAATAATGATGGTAACGGTGATAATGATAACAAATAACAACAACGATAATGATAATGATAATAATATTGATAATGATAATACTACTGATGATGATAATAATAATAATAATAATGATGATAATCATGATGATGACAATGATGGATGATAATGATAATAATAGCAACAACAATAATAATGATGATATCAATGATAATAATCATAGTAATAGTAGTAGTAGTAGTAACAATAATAATGATAATGATAATAATAATGATAATAATAATAATAATTACAACAACAACAAGAATAAAATATAGTAATATTAACATAGTAGTAACTACGATACTGCAACTACCGCTACTAATGATGATAATGATGATAATACTGTCAACATTATCATTATTACCATCATCATCCTCATTATCATTATCACTATTATTATTAGCATTATCAATACAGTAATGATAATGATATTGATAGAAATAATAACTATTATTATTTTCTTGTTATCATCATTATTATCATTATTATTTATTATAAAAATTATTATTATAATTATCAATATTATGATTAGTATCATTATTATTATCGTTATCATTATTATCATTATCATTATTATCATTATTATTATCATTATTATTTTGGTTGTTATTATCATTATTATTATCATTATAACCATTGTTATAACTATCACATTTCGTCCATACCATTTTTTCAGCAATTGCTTAAACACATTAATTTCCCTTCACTGATATTGACAATAACATTATTCTCAACAACAACAACAACAACAACAAAATCACGCAAAGTGATAAGTGCATATAACCAAACATCTTATGATCAACCTCATGTGTCCAACCATATCATTATTCACTTTCTCAACATTATCAACAGTTGTTTCTGCGAACGATCCCCCCCCCCCCCGCAGGAAATTTTCGAAAATCGCCAGAGATTTATAATGTCACGATTTCCTAGCCTCGCCCAAGAATGACCGGAAATCGTGTCTGTCTTCATTTTTGTATTTGTTATTATTCTATTGTTGTTTTTGCCATCATCTTTTTATAATAATATTATTGATATCAATAATATTATCAATATTATTATAATCGTGATCATCATCATTATCAACATCATTATCAACATCATTATCAACATCATTATTATTATCATTATTATCATCATTATCATCATTATCATCATAAGCATTATCATCATCATCATCACCATCATCATCATTTTTTAAATAAAGTTCAGACCACCTGCACAGTGACCATGTTGTTCAATATTGTGTTCCAATTTTGACGGCTCTAAAAATACAGGAATATAATACTTACACGCTCTCTGGGAACAGTGCAATTCCTTACACGAAAACCCCAAAGGGATATAATGCTAGATACTTTTCTGGTAACAATTCTATTCGTAAAAAGAAAGAAAAAAAAAAAGAAAAAATAAATAAATGAAATAAATAGTAAATAAATATATATATATATATATATATATATATATATATATATATATATATATATATATATATATATATATATATATATATTAAATGCATGTAATTAAGGAGTTATAGGCCTATACCCCGTGACAACTAATGAATCAACTAAAGATATTTAAGGACACAGAACAAGGGAGACTTATTTAAAGACTCACACCTTAAAACTTAAATCTTAAAACGAGGTGAATGACCTTTTGCTGCAAGGTCACGCGAGGTCATTTTGAAAAGACAAGGTGGTTAGAGCAGGTTAGGCTTTCAGACTTATTATCATGTCTTGGTCAGCCGGTTCGGGTAGGTGGGGGACGGAGAGGGGGTGGGGGAGGGAGAAGGGGATAGAGAGGAGGGAGAAGGGGATAGAGAGGAGGAAGAGGGGGAGGTGAGGAGGGAGAGGGAGTAGGGGAGGAGGGAGAGGAGTGAGAGGGGTGTGGAAGGAGGGAGAGGAGTGAGAGGGGTGTGGAAGGAGGGAGAGGAGTGAGAGGGGTGTGGAAGGAGGGAGAAGGGGGAGAGGGGGTAGGGGAGAAGAGAGAGGGGGTAGGGGAGGAGAGAGAGGAGTGAGAGGGGTGTGGAAGGAGGGAGAGGGGGTAGGGGAAGAGGGAGATGGAGATGGGGTGGGGGAGGAGGGAGATGAGGGAGAGGAAGAACGAGAGGAGGGAGAGGGGGAATGAGAGGAAGGAGAGGGGGAAGACAGGGGGGAGAAGAGGCATGCAGGAGAGGAGGGAGATGGGGGAGAAGAGGCATGCAGGAGAGGAGGGAGAGGGAGAGGGGGGAGAAAAGGAGGGAAAGGGAGAAGAGAGACAGAGGGTAGGAGGGATACAGAGTGGAAGAGAAAAGAGGGGGTGGTGGAGAAGGAGAGATAAGGAGGGAAAAGAGAGACAGAGAAGTAGCAAGAGAGAAGAACGGTAAAGGAAGAGAGGGAGAGAAGGAGAGAAAGGAAGAGGGAAGAGACACACGGAGAAGCAGAGAGGTGTTGCAGCTGGACGAGAGAGATAGAAGGAGAACGAGGCAGAGAGGGAGAGAGACGAATATGGGGGGAGGGGGGGGTTAATGAGAGGGTTTGTAGGCTTGCTGTTGAGGTTTCAGACAACAAGCGAAGGGAGGTTTCATAAGAGCGGCGAAGGGAGGCTCGCCGAAACAAATTAGAAAAGACAAGCTATGAATGAGAATGAATATCTTCACAATGCAAGAGGTGTATCTTGTATTGTGGAGATATTCATTCTCATTCATACCTTTTCTGCATTTGTCAACTTGAATACGGTTCAAACTAGAAAAAATAAGAACGCTGATTTCAATGATAATAAAATTTGCCTTGTTGATAAAACTGATTACTAGGGCTACTATATAAATAATGTCAGTATCATCATCGTATTGTTATTATAAATTATGAATTTCATAGTTTTCATCATAGCTATTGTAATTACCAGTCATGAACTAATGTTTAATCATGGTCAGTATTCCAGTCATCATCATTATCAGAGCAACATGGAATTACAGAGCTTTGGTTGCTGAAAACCTTTTAATAGAGACACAAAAGAAATAACTCCCACTCCGCAGCCTAATAAATAAATTCATGATGATATTACACGTACATATCATTATTCTTAAAGGAGAGACAGTTAATTAATTTAAAGTTTAATAATATATTATGGTAAAGTAATATGAATCTCATACAGCTCTTAAAGAAAGAGTAATATCAGTAATCATGCCAGTGTTAAAGAAACATTTGATACCATAAAGGAAACACTAACATGACTGCAAAATTACTATTATGCCTGAAACGTCACAGTTCCAGTACTAACTTCATAACGTATTATATAAGTATACACATATCAACAACTTGATCTCACACATGAAAAATAATTGAATTGATTTTCAAAATTTTTCGAAATCACTTTATTTATACCATGTGACTTCATGTATTTCGTCAACAAGTGATTTTTTTGTGAGAATCTACCACGACGCTTTTGTATGGTCAGCACGGCCGCTTCACAGGTGTTCTAGAATGTATACCTGTGAAAGGTTAACCTGTGACCATTCCCTTAATAAAGTTTATGAAGCACTCCATTAGACATTTGACGTTTTTCTTACCCTGAATTAACTAAAAAAAAACAAAAAAACATAACGATAATGTACGAATATCATATAAAACCAACACGGAATTAAACAAGGCCAAACAACTACAAGAAAATAAGCAAAACAAAAGAAAAAAACAACAGGAGAAGCGCGGCTTAACCCCAGGAGGCGGGATCGGCCGGGAGTGCTAGGTTCCTGACCTGAGGAGGAGGGGACGGCGGTTCCTACGCGACCACGGGAACCTCACTGCCCTCTCAGACCTCGCGTGAGAAGGACGCCCCTCTCGCCTCGCTCCCGCAGGACTTTCCTCTCTTCTTTCCGACGGTCCAGTGACGCCCTGAGGTGAGTCTTACCTGACGATGGTTCTCGTCTGTGGGAGATTTAGACTTTCTCTTGCTGTCTCCTGTCTCTTTTAATGGAATTGTTTGTTTTATATCTTCTCCCTTTTGTGTGTCTGTTATTTTATCTCTGTCATTTGTTACTAATATTTAGGTAAGTTTGTTAAAAATCGTTATTCCGTCCGAGGAAAATTTGCAACGCTATAATCACACTGACAAAGGCCACGCATTCACCGCAGACTCGTTGGCATTCTACTGTTGATTTAAGCGAGTGCTTGTTAAACCCCTGACATATGAAATCTCTCATACTGACACAGCTGAAAAGCATATAGAATGACAAAAGAAAACAAACTACACGCATAAGAAACAGGTCAGATAATTTGGTATTCATGTAGTGTAATACGAAATCAATATCCTTTAATATTTCCAAATCATCTAAGTGAAAGTGTAACAGGTTACAATCATGTCAAAAATAGACCTTTAGACTACACTAGATTATGTTCCTTGAAATATCCAGAAACATAATCAAACACATTTCAGTATTTATACCGTGATTTATACGTCCATATCCGAAACAGCATCTTCACAACATATATTAACATGCTATCGTACTTCTAATTTTCAAATGTGAAAGTAAATATACACATACACAGCCTCATAGTAAGTATGACATACTATCATACACCACACTTTCAAGGTGTGAAAGTGAGTTTAAAGCCACATTAATTAAAATAATAATAATAATGATAATGACCATAATAATAATAAAATAAAAGACACAAAGAATCAATCTAATCGCACACAATTGCAAAATAAATATCGTACACTGAACATATACTTGCTTTGGAACTATGAGTGTACAACTAGCTCGTGTTTAGGTCTGCGTTCGAAACTATGGCACATTTGCATGTTCAGGGAAATATGCCTGTGGGAATCTGTGAAGCGTTGGAAGGAGTTGCTCACGGATGGCATGTGTCCGTGAGGTGGATGCATGATGAAGGGTAAAAAGGAACAGTGTGTCGATGTGTTTGTCTGTCTCTCTGTCTGTCTGTCTGTCGGTCTTTCTCTCTCTCTCTCTCTCTCTCTCTCTCTCTCTCTCTCTCTCTCTCTCTCTCTCTCTCTATATATATATATATATATATATATATATATATATATATATATACATTATATATATATATATATATATATATATATATATATATATATATATATATATATATATATATATATATATATACGTACATACATGCCTACATATATATATATATATATATATATATAGAGATATATATATGTGTGTGTGTATATATATATAGATAGATATAGATATAGATATATGTATATACCCACACACATATATACACATATACCTATACATACTTATACGTACGCACATATATATATATATATATATATATATATATATATATATATATATATATACATATATAGATAGATAGATAGATAGATAGATAGATAGATAGATAGATAGATATAGATTATATATATACATATATATATATATATATATATATATATATATATATGTATATATATATATGTATGTGTGTGTGTGTGTGGGTGTCTGTGTGTGTGTGGGTGTGTGCGTGTCTGTGTGTGTGTGTGTGTGGGTGTGTATGTGTGTAGATGTGTATATACATATGTATATACATGTGTATATATATATATATATATATATATATATATATATATATATATATATATATATATGTATATATATATATATATATATATATATATATATATATATATATATGTATGTATGTATGTATGTATCCATAAGCAAGTGTGTCCGAAAGTATACGTGTATATATATACAATATTTAGCTATTCATCTCTCTCTCTCTCTCTCTCTCTCTCTCTTCTTACTTCTTTCGCTCTTTTTTATATCCTCTCTCTCTCTTTGATACACTGTCGGAAATAAAAACATCCAGCTTTTTCCCTTCTATTGCATGTTCTAAAGTGATACGCCACTGCTCGCCCTTCCCTCAGTGACTCGATGAGAGAAAGGGAAAGTTTTTGTCAGCTGTCACTCTAGCTGCTAGTAGACGACAGCTTGTACGGCTTCTTATGGTCGAGTTAGAGGCTATAAATTTGTTGCATTATTAATTAGATGTGCAATTGTCACGGTATTCAAGTAAATGACTATTTATGAGGCACAACGAAAATTGTTTATATCAAATGAAACGTGAACATTTTTCATTATTATTATTATCATTATTATTATTATTATTATTACTATTATTCGTGTATATGGAAAATTTAACAGTATACACACTTCTCTATATAATCTGGAAGGAAAAAATAGTATGATACGCTATATCTAATACAAAAAAAAATTAAACTATGCGTTATACGACACCAACGAAAATTGCTAAATAGATCAATTAATAGTTAAACGTATTATGAAGCAGTTTCATAACAAATAATCTGAATCCTCATAGGTTCATTACAATATTCACTGTTTCAATACAATCAGAATCTGTTACGAGATTTAACTCCCTTAAGAAAAACAAGAAAAAAATATGTCTGACTAAAACAAAAATAAGTATATTTTGAAAAAAATATCATAATTATCCCATGGGATGTTATTAAATACCCACTTTTGTTAGCAATTTCCGCTAAAGGTTCGCTCGTTCGAAGCTTCGTACTGGAGACGAGTGTACGCGGAATAGCGAACACGTGAGTCGCAGTTTATTATTAAGTCATTAGCTGTAAAGTATGATGAGAGAACAATACTTCTAAAGTGATTTTTCATGGGAATATATTAATAACACTTATTAAACTTGAGTCAAAACTGATACTTTAAATATTTGGGGTCTAAAGTCAGAGTTCGTTGTGTCATCTACCCTAATTTACATACGGTAGTACCGATGGCAAATATGTATACAAGGAAATGGGATTGTTATGGGTATGTGTCAGAGAGAGAGAGAGAGAGAGAGAGAGAGAGAGAGAGAGAGAGAGAGAGAGAGAGAGAGAGAGAGAGAGAGAGAGAGAGTCTGAATCCGAACCATTAGCATACTACCATAAAACCAGTATATCATGATCAACCTCCTATTCTTTCCCAAGAGCTCTTTCAGGAAGATTCGCTGCTTTTGTCACTCAGAGGAACCTCGACCTTGAAACAACTTGCGGAAATGTTCCACAAGAAGCCGTGGCATATTCTCCCATATATGTTTTCTGCTGGGATAACGAAGGGTTGAGCGAATAAGGTTTAAAATACCACTTCTATGATTGTACATTAAATTTCTCCTCGTGTGCATTACTTTGCTAACACCTGTAAAAAGCATTATAATAAATATAGGGTGTCCAATCAGCGCATTTACAAAACCACCGTTCCTTATATGGCGACAACCGCGTGTTCAACTAGATGTTAAGATTGTGTTAACTCCTTCATTAACCTTTGATAACCGGCTTGTCTTTTCCGGTGTTATAACCCGACCAGCCAGTAACCCTCGCGTTAACCCGCTGTGTTAGAACTGGTTTAGTAAGTTATTTATTAACCTGAGTTGAATCTCCAGACCGGTACATATTGCCTCGGGCGATGGCGTCTTCTCAGTGACTAGTTTTTATTCCTTTAATTTTCGGGTGGATCTTTGCGTTCGTGCTTAAAATATTTCCTCTGTTCTGCTGAAATGCGACTGTATTCGTTGATAATTTTTGATTTCGCAATACCTGGTAACTGTTAAAGTATTTTCTTTTATATCTAGTAAGTATTGTTATCATGTTTTTTTTTACACTTTCAACATCAATAGTATTGTACCCTTATCCCTCTCTCACCCATTTGCTCTCTTTCTCTTTCTTTATTTATCACCATTTCTTCTTTCTTCCCCTTTTTTGCCTCAAGCTTTTATTCAATGTCACATTCAAGACCTGTCATGATGCCTGGGCGTGTACAGAACGGGTTGTGGGCGAATCGGGAGCGGTTAGGTTAGTCTCGAACCCCGGGTTGTTGACCTTCCCGGTGCAATGGCCATTCTAGGCGCGTCTTACTGAGGACTTTAGTGTTTATTTATCTCCTCTGTTTATGGTTTTGTTTATCTTTATTTGTGTCTTCCGTTAATTTATTTATTTATAATTTCACATTTTATCTTTTTTTTCCTGATAGGCCTCGCAACATTTTTTTGGCGTTTCGATATTTTCTTTCTTTCTCTCTCTGTCTCTCTCTCGATCATTAATATCGTTATCATTATTATTATTATTTCTATTATTGCAATAAAGATTATCCAAATAATGACTATGATAGGAATAATGATAATGATAATAGTAATAGTAGTGTAATGATGATGATAATGATGATGATAATGATATGATGATGGTGATGATGATGATTTACTAATAGTAATAACAACAGCAGCCACAACAACAAAGGTAATAATAATAGTGATAATGATGGCACTAATGATAGAGAAAGAATAATCATAAAATAATGATAATAGTAAGAATAATGATAATGATAATAGTAAGAATAATGATAATGATAATAGTGGTAACAATTATAATGATAGTCATTATCATTATCATTATTGTTTTTGTTGCTATTATTATAATAATTATCATCATCATCATCATCATCATCATCATCATCATCATCATCCTCATCCTCATCCTCATCCTCATCCTCATCCTCATCTTCATCTTCATCTTCATCTTCATCTTCATCTTCATCTTCATCTTCATCTTCATCTTCATCTTCATCTTCATCTTCATCTTCATCTTCATCTTCATCTTCATCTTCATCTTCATCATCATCATCATCATTATCATTATTATCCTCATCCTCATCATCATTACCACAATCACTTTCATCTTCACCTCATCTACTATTTCTTTATTATCCCTTCAAACCTGTGTTCTTTTGTCTTTGTGAAGAAGGTACACTGTGACGCTAACCCTCAGGTGTGATTTTTTTTTACCACAAAATGTCTATGCATTGCTTGCGCTAACACGCTTTATACTGTGTGTGTGTGTGTGTGTGTGTGTGTGTGTGTGTGTGTGTGTGTGTGTGCGTATGTGTGTGTGTGTGTGTGTGTGTGTGTGTGTGTGTGTGTGTGTGTGTGTGTGTGTGTGTGTGTGTGTGTGTGTGTGTGTGTGTGTGTGTGTGTGTGTGTGTGTGTGTGTGTGTGTGTGTGTGTGTGTGTGTGTGTGTGTGTGTGCGTGTGTGCGTGTGTGCGTGTGTGCTTATGTGCTTATGTGTTTATTTATCTGTTTGTTTTTATGTTTATTTGTATACATAGATAAATAGAAAAAAAATATAGATTTAGACAAACAAACAGACTTCGCAGGTTCTATAACACTCCCCATCTGCCCCCCCCTCCCCTCCCCTCCCCCAGCTCCCTCCAGGGTTCAAGGTCAGTAACCCGGGCAGCGCGAAGGTGGACAGACCGCTGCCCACATACCTTCATGCCCGTAAACCCTGATACAGTTGCTCGCGTATATAACTGCATGTCTCGATCTACCTACCTGTGTGCGTGTGTCTACTTACATGTAAATTGATCCGTATATATTCCTGTCTGTCTATCTATTTATCTATCTATCTACCTTTCTATCCATTTATACATATACATCCAACCATACATACATACATATGTAATGTACATTCATACATATATACATACGTACATGAATATATATATATATATATATATATATATATATATATATATATATATATATATATATATAATTACATATATATATATATATATATATATATATATATATATATATATATATATATATATATATATATATATATATGTGTGTGTGTGTGTGTGTGTGTGTGTGTGTGTGTGTGTGTGTGTGTGTGTGTGTGTGTGTGTGTGTGTGTGTGTGTGTGTGTGTGTGTGTGTGTGTGTGTGTGTGTGTGTGTGTGTGTGTGTGTGTGTGTGTGTGTGTGTGTGTGTGTGTGTGTGCGTGTTCATATGTTTACCCCCAACCTGTCGCATCTTCTGCCAAGCATTTAGGCCCCATATGTTTTGTTTTCCCTCATTACCTTGCTTCCCATGTCTCTCTTTTAGCTTATTACTATGAAGCGCGAAGCCCAGTGTTTGCTTTTTTGGCTTTTATTTAATCTTATATGGCTGTTTTGTTTTGATCCTTTTTGTCTTATTTTGTTTTGTTCCATGCCGTTTATTTCGGTTTGTTTTGTTTAATGTCGTTTTGTCTTGTTTTGTTTCGTTTCCTTTTTTCTTTTTTATCCCGTTAAGAGCAATTAGGATAGAAAGATGAGAGGGAACAGTCTGTAGTGTATTTTACCATCATAAACCATTGTCGTATGAAAGGATGACGAATTTAATATGAAAAATTGATTCACACACAGACACACATCTTTATCTATCTATATCTATCCATTTACCTGTGTGTATAAATTCTATAACAAGATACTCTCTCTCTCTCTCTCTCTCTCTCTCTCTCTCTCTCTCTCTCTCTCTCTCTCTCTCTCTCTCTCTCTCTCTCTCTCTCTCTCTCTTTTAGTTTCTGTATCTCACGCCATCTATCTATATATCAATCTATCCATCTTTCTCTCTCTGTCTTTCCCCCTTCTCTCCTGCTCTCTCTTTCTCTTTCCCGCTATCCTCATGAATATTGCAAATGCCTGCAACTCACGAGCAACGGTACTTTCATGCGCAAATACCTGTCTGTCACTCAATGCTCTCCGGCTTTTAAACTCACAGGGAACAATTTTAAGTTTTTGGGTCGCTTGACGTGGCTTAACCTAACATGGGTCGCTTGACATGTGTTAACTATTCGCGGACGGATGCAGAAAGGAAGAGATGGATGGGTGGATGGATAGATAGATGGGTGGATGGATGGGTGGATGGATGGATGGGTGGATGGGTAGGTAGGTAGATGGATGGATAGGTAGGTAGGTAGATGGATGGATAGGTAGATAGATGGATGGATAGGTAGATAGATGTATGGCTAGGTAGATAAATAGATGGATGGATAGGTAGATAGATGGATGGATAGGTAGAAAGATGGATTGACAGAGGAAGGGAAAGAGGGATAGATAGAGAGACAGCTTAAAAACTCGAATGTCAGGAAGAACGAAGAAAATAACGAGAAAAAAAGTTTAAATAAGTTAGAAAAGGAAAACATGAGACGCACATTCACACTTAAACAGGTGAGTGCTGCCCTACCTCGCTATCCACACTCACCGGCAACACTGACTGGTTTTCGCGTTGGCAACAGTGTTAGGAGAGGCCGGTTACTGCCTTCGAAAATGGAAAATAGATAGGCAGTCGTAACTATAAAACCGTATTTTTTTTTCTCTTTCATTCCGTTCTTCTTCATTTGTCATTATTGCATTTGCAGGTAATGGTTTGGTATACTTGGGGGAGAGGGAGAGAGGGAGGGTGGATGAGAGGATGAGAGAGAGAGAGAGAGAGTGAGAGTGAGAGAGTGAGAGTGAGAGTGAGTGAGAAGGAGAGTGAGAATGAGAGAGAGAGAGAGAGAAAGAGTGAGAGAGAGAGAGAGAGAGAGAGAGAGAGAGATAGATAGATAGATAGATAGATAGATAGATAGATAGATAGATAGAGAGAGAGAGAGAGAGAGAGAGAGAGAGAGAGAGAGAGAGAGAGAGAGAGAGAGAGAGAGAGGGAGAGAGTGAGAGAGTGAGAGAGTGAGAGAGTGAGAGTGAGTGAGTGAGTGAGTGAGTGAGTGAGTGAGTGAGTGAGTGAGTGAGTGAGTGAGTGAGTGAGTGAGTGAGAGAAAGAGAGAAAGAGAGAGAGAGAGAAAGAGAGAGAGAGAGAGAGAGAGAGAGAGAGAGAGAGAGAGAGAGAGAGCGCCAAGAAGCGATGGAATGTGCAAACCGTCAGCAAGTATAGTGTACACTCTATCCCTAACATTCCTCTTAAAGGAGTTGTACTCTATCATAATAAATCCTTTGTTACTAACCCCGCGATTTCTTTGTTCTCTTGATCTTAAACGGCGTTAGGATTCATTTGCGCTTTGTGACTGTGTTTTGATTAATCGTCTGGTAGTTTGCGTTTCCGTTTGAATTTATTTGGGGTTTTAGCAATATGGGAGTGATGGGTTATCTCTCTCTCTCTCTCTCTCTCTCTCTCTCTCTCTCTCTCTCTCTCTCTCTCTCTCTCTCTCTCTCTCTATCTATCTATCTATTTATTTATCTATCTATCTACATTTGTCTGTCTATCGATCTCCCCCACTCATTATCAAAATATTAGCATCAAAAAGTACAAATGTCTCCTTATTCTCTCATTTTTAAAAATCAAATATTCACTGCTTATTTATCATTTTAATTCATCTTTTAACCCTCTTCCTCCTCTCCTTCCGCAGAATGACTCGGGCCTGGTGGATAGGCCTAGCTGTGGCGGCGGCGGTCGTGGCCGTGGGCATGGCGACTCTGCCCGACCGAAAGGCCCGCATTGTGTGCTACTTCTCCAACTGGGCCATCTACAGGCCGGGGCTGGGCAGCTACGTGATCGACGACATCCCCGGCGACAAGTGCACGCACATCGTGTACTCGTTCATCGGCGTCTCCAACGTCACGTGGGAGGTGCTCGTGCTGGACCCGGAGGTGAGGGAGAGGTCGCTCGTGCATACTCGAATGCACGTAATGAGAATCACTCAAGCATGAACGTACACATAGACACACACACACACACACACACGCACGTACTCACGCACGTACGCACGCACGCACGCACGCACGCACGCACGCACGCACGCACGCACGCACGCACACACACACACACACACACACACACACACACACACACACACACACACACACACACACACACACACACACACACATACACACACACACACACTCACTCACTCACTCACTCACTCAATCACGCTCAAAATACATGCAATCATACACCTAAACACTCACAGACACATACATGCATGTAAGGTTTGAATGATATAGTTATGTATATGCATACACGGATCCAGGTAGAACAACCACGAAAAATTGATAAATAAACGAAAACATAAACCAGCACTAAAAAAAACAAAACAAAAATCCATCCCCTATTTCAAAATCCCACAACCTACTCACAACCCCTTTACTCATAGCCTTCCCTCCCCTTCCTCCAGATCGACGTGCAGAAGAATGGCTTCGGCAACTTCACTGCCCTCAAGAAGAAGTGGCCGCACCTGCAGACAATGCTGGCGATCGGCGGGTGGGGCGAAGGGGGCAAGAAGTACTCGCAGATGGCGGGTGTTCCGGCGAGGAGGACTTCCCTCATTAACAGTGTTATACGTAAGTTGTTTGGTTGTTATCGGCTTGTCTTCGTGTCTTGGTTGGTTTTGTTTGCTTGTGGTGTTGTTGTGATGTTGTCTTTGTTGTTCTTGGGTAGTGTTGTTGTTTTTTTTATTAGAATTATTATCAGTTGTGTTAGTATGGACAATATTGTTATCATTTGACTTGACGTATGTGTGGGAATGAAGCAATTTTCATCATTGTTACCATTTAATTTTGCTCCAAATATTAAACAAACATGATTGTGTTTTTTTAGATAATCAAAATCTACCTGTCCATTCTATATTAAAAACACATCCACAGATGAATAATAAAGTGCTCTACCGTATCCATACAATTACAGGAAAAAAATTGAAACAAAATATTCACTGAAATCTGAGTCTCACCTTCCAGTAATCCTTTAGTGTAGTGTCTTTTTTTATTGGTATCCACACATCTTATCCATCGTCGTTACTTTTGTTGTTTAACCTTCCAACTCCAAACAATTACAACAGATCCTGAAATAGCTAAATTCCACCGTTTTACCGTACAGAATACATGAACAAATATGGCTTTGATGGCTTCGACCTGGACTGGGAGTATCCTGGTGCAGCAGACAGAGGCGGCACATACAGTGATAAGGATAATTTCAGGTTAGTATTGGGGACTGTTTAAGAGGAAGAGAAAACGGGGAGAGAAGAAGGAAGGGGAAGGGGAGGGGGGTGGGGGAAAGAGGAGGAGGAGGAGGAAGGGGTGGGGAAAGGGAGGAGTAGGAGGAGGGGGATGGAGAAGGTAAAGGTGGAGAAGGAAGGGGATGGTGAGAGGGGAAGAGAAAACGGGGAAAATTGGAGGAAGAAGAGGAAGAGAAAGAGAAAGACGAAGGAGGTGGATGAATGGGAGAAGGAGGGGATATAACCACTTTTCAGTGTGCTTCTCTGTATCTCCCTTCTCTTTTACACCGTGCACTCTTCGATATGGTTTTATATCATCTTACATTCATCTCTCATTTTTCCAGGGACTTCGTGAGAGAGTTACGAACTGCCTTCGACAAAGAGAACAAAGGGTGGGAGATTTCCATGGCCGTTCCTGTGGCCAAGTTCCGTCTACAAGAAGGCTATCATGTCCAGGAGCTGTGCTAGTGAGTAAAATGGAGAATCGTAATTCCAAAGCTTTGAATTTTGTTTTCGTGGTTTGCGTTGAATTGGAGATATACAACTTAATTTGTAAAAAACAAAACAAAAAACAGGCGGTTGGAATTACCTTACGGAATGCTTATGCACAGACTTTCATGGGAATTATATATTATGAGACGTACATAACAAAAGTTATATAGAATTATAGAACATTCTGAGAGATTAAGCCAAGAGTTTCATTAAAACTTAATTAAATAAGCCCCACGAGGCAACAGATTTCTTTCTAGTATTAACCACCACTTTGAACTTTGACCCAGCTTGATCGACGCAATCCACGTGATGACGTATGACCTTCGAGGTAACTGGGCAGGCTTCGCAGACGTCCATTCGCCTCTGTATAAGAGACCCTTCGATCAGTGGGCTTACGAGACCCTCAATGTCGTAAGTGATCGGTCTGTTTGGGTCTTTTTGTCTTCTGGAGCTTAATGGTGAAGCTTCTTGATAGTCATTTCCCTTAAACACAAGATTCCAAAGGCAAGGGTGCACCCTCGCTTATCAATAAAGACATAAAGGTTTAAATTAACTACCTTTTCCTACAAAGTATTCTTGATTTTTTTTCATGCATTCAGGGATTTTGCCTTTATGTCATCTTTAAAAAATATCAATTCCCACACAGAACGACGGACTCCAACTCTGGGTTAACCTCGGATGCCCTAAAGACAAACTCATCGTCGGCGTGCCCTTCTACGGTAGGACCTTCACCCTGGGCAGTAAGGACAACAACGGCCTTCGTGCCCCCGTGAAGAAGTGGGAGGGAGGAGGGAAGGAAGGCCCATACACCGGGGCAAAGGGCTTCCTGGCTTACTATGAGGTGAGGAAAGAGTATTAGGCCTTTAGAGGTTGGGTGTTAACGAGATTATTGGGACATCTGTTAAGCAGATGGAAAAGGAGGGAGAGAGCGAACGACCAAGCGCACGCGCGTGTGCGTATGTAAGAGAGAGAGAGAGAGAGAGAGAGAGAGAGAGAGAGAGAGAGAGAGAAAGAGAGAGAGAGAGAGAGAGAGAGAGAGAGAGAGAGAGAGAGAGAGAGAGAGAGAAAACAAATATCAATGATCATCACACTATAGACTTTAACCGCGTTCAGTACAGAGCTCTCTCATTTCCTTTCCATAAAGTGTAAAACGTGAGATATCAACCTTTTTATCCTTCGCCAGATCTGCCCTCTCGTTGGAGACCCGCAGTCCGGCTGGCCGAGGAAGTTCGACGACATCGGAAAGTGCCCTTACACCCACAACGGTGAGTCGGTTCTCTGATTCTTCGTTATTTCGTTATCTCCCAGCGATATATAAATACTGTTTTCAAAATAAGATATTCGTTTTAGACATAGGAAGTTTTCTCGTTAACTGTTACTGCATCAATTATTTTCTTTGGCCAAATGCTTCTTGGTATGCGATTTATAACAATGCCTGACCTCCTCCGCTGCCCACCTCAGGCGATCAATGGGTCGGCTACGAGGACGTGGAGAGCCTCAAGATCAAGATGGACTTCATCATCGGCAACGGCTACGGCGGCGCCATGACCTGGGCTATCGACATGGACGACTTCCATGGCACCTGCGGCTCCGTCAACCCTCTGATCACCGTCCTCCACGACTACATGAAGGACTACGTCGTTCCCAAGCCCCCACCGACGACCACCACGCCAAAGGTCACCTGGTGGTCGCAGTGGCAGCCCTCGTCCACCACGCCCACGCCCATGAGGGAGACCAGCAAGAAACCAGCGGAAGAGGCTGCTCCTGCGGCCGAAGCTGCACCTCCTCCGGCCGAAGCTGCACCTCCTCCGGCCGCGGTCGCCCCCCCGCCCGAGCCCCTGCAGCCAGGCCAGTTTGACTGCGGCGTCCAGCAGTACTACCCTCATGCCATGTGTAATAAGGTAAGGTGAAAGATTATTATGAACAAATACATAAATAGACGGATGAATTGGTGAACTGAGAGATTAATAGATGGTTAAATAAGTTCCACCAACGGTGAATTCTTCTGCGATACTTGATACTTTATTCAAGAATGTTGGCATACAATGCGTTCCCGAATTACCCCTAATTCAAAATACCTTTATCCACAGTACTACTGGTGTGTCCACGGAGAGCCTGTAGAGTTCTCTTGCAAGGAAGGCACTGTATGGGACCAACAGATGCAGATTTGCAACTGGCCCACTATTGCAAACAGAAACGACTGCACATAACAAGACTGCATCCTTCTTGTGGAATTTCGATAGGAAACAACACAGAAATGTTTCCTTTTCTTTGTCTTTTCGAATATTCTCCATACCTGATTTTACGGAAGACTCGTCATATGTTCATTACAAAGTGTAAACTATTGTTCAAATGATTATACGTTTGTATCCCTTTTGCGTTGGTCGTAAGGAGTGATCTACCAGAATAGGCTACATATTAATGAAAAAATACAGAAAAAAATAAGCTAAGACGTTTGCTCAAGTAGGTAATGTAGACAGCTTGCTTGTTTTTGATGACGTAACCACTATTATCATTATCCATTATATCTTCTGGTGAAGATTTAAAGTATATGATAATAGTAAAAGGAAAAAAATGTAGTTTTTGCAATATCTTTAGTTTAGTATAATCATCTCATTATCATCTTACTGTTATTATTATTACTATTATTATTATCATCATCATCACTGGTAAAATACTTTACTGATAGCATTGTTACCATAAATATTATTGGATTTGTAATAATAATGATGATTGTTATGTTGTTTTATTGTTGTTATTGTTGCTGCTATTATTATTATTATTATTATTATTATTATTATTATTATTATTATTATTATTATTATTACTATTATTATCGTCATTATTGTTATTATTATTATTATTATTATTATTATTATTATTATTATTATTGTTGTTGTTGTTAATTATTATTGTTATTATTATTATTATTATTATTATTATTATTATTATTATTATTATTATTATTATTATTATCATTAATATTATTATTATTGGATTATTATTATTATTATTATTATTATTATTATTATTATCATGATTATTATTATTATTATTATTATTATCATGATTATTGTTATTGTTATTATTATGATCATTATTATTATCATCATTATTTTTATTATTATTCGTTTTCTCATTATTATTATCAATTTTACCATTGTTATTATCATTATCATCGTTATTATTCATGACCTTATTATCATTATTATTGTTATTATTGCTGCAGTTATTACTATGATCATTATCGTCATCATCCCTTCTTAAAACTAATTTGCATGGAATTTCTTCATTATTATGTCGAATGGAAGTGTTTCTTTGCTTTCTTATCGTGCTTATGGTTAGTGTTATAATTATGTTACTGCTAGTATTTAGTATGGAGCTAATTATACCAAAAGGAAAGCAAAACTGATTTAATTGTTATCATTATTACTGTTATTATTTTTGTCATCGTCATTATCATTATTACAGTTTTTTATTACTATTATTGACATTATTATTATCATTGTTATTATCATCATTTCTAGTATTATTATCCTTGTAACTATCATTATATTATTATCATTATTGTTATCAATATTGCTATTATTATTATTATTATTATTATTATTATTATTATTATTAATTTTATTATTATCATCATCATTATGATTATTAATTTCTCTATGTTCTTTATTATCTGCATCATATGTTCTTTAATATCAGCAGTTGATACAATTATACTATTGTATAATTTTTTAAATTGTTATATGAACATATGAATGAATACTAATCCAGCTATAAAATAGGATTTAGCTTGCAATGCTATTTTTATCTATTTATCTATTTATTTATTTATTTTTTGAGCACTGGTAATGTTAAGTATTCTCTACAGTCAAGTAAAGTTACAACCTTCTTATGGTAAAGAGCAAACTGGAAAAAAGTAATGAAACATTTACGAAACTAACTTCCGGAAAACGTTAGGGCTTTTCATCTGTAGTTTAGCCCAAGCAACAGTACTAATAGCTTTGCAATGTAAGCTTTCATTTGTGTGTAGTTTGGTTGCCTATGCCCTCGGGTGATACAGGTTATCTGAAAACTTCAACTGGAAGAAAAGACACGCACAAAATACACTAAGTTTCTTTTCTTGTTGTGGTTGTATGTCATTTCATCGTTTTAATTCCATGTAATGTGTGAGGGTTTTGCGGACTAGCAAAATGCCATCACGTCTCAGGTACAAGAAGCAGAACTACAACTGAAAGTACGGTTGTTTGAATCTTTGAAGAGGTTGTGAACGAGACTGTAATTGTTATATTTATGTAAAAGCATGTGTGATCTTTTCCGATGCTACTTGCTTGTGCTTGATTCATATGCTAGCATTTGTTTTTTGTTATTTATAATTTACTGATTTGTGGCAAGATATAAAGTTTGGGCAATTACATGACTATTGTAGATTTTGTGTATCACAAAAATCATAAATGTCCAAGCATTGATGCAATGTTTTTCTTCCTTCTACACCCAGATGTTAGTGGATTTGGGATAACCTTTTAAAAGTTCTTGATGTTATTGGGTTTGATAATCACTTTTCATTGCATTTAATAAATAAATAGGACTGTGATCTTAGTGATAATACTGCTACAGCTTATTTTAGCAAAATTGTATGTAGAGTGCAAAGGGATAAAAAAAAAAAAAAAAAAAAAAAAAAAAATATATATATATATATATATATATATATATATATATATATATATATATATATATATATATATATATTATATAATTATATAATTATATAATCATATATATAAATGTATATATATATGATTATATATATATATATATATATATATATATATACATATGATTATATATATATATATATCATATATATATATATATATATATATATATATATATATATATATATATATATATATATATATATATATATATATATTTTTTAAAAAAAAATTTTTAAAAAAAAATTTTAAAATTTAATTTAAATTTTTTTGGGAAAAATTTTAAAAATATTAAAAAAATTTAAATTTAAAAAAAAAAAAAAAAAAAAATTTTTTTTTTTTTTTTTAAAACCCCCAAAAAAGAAAAAAAAAAAAAAAAAAAAAAAAAAAATAAAAAAAAAAAAAAAAGGCGAAATAAAAAACCCCAAAAAAAAAAAAAAAAAAAAAGAAAAGAAAAAAAAAAAATTTTAACTTAATTTAATTATTATTTAAATAAAAAAAAAAAAAAAAAAAAAAAAAAAAAAAAAAAATTTTTGGGAATTTTAGTTTTTTTTTTAAATTTTATAAATATGTATTTTAAAATTTTAAAAAATTTTTTTTTTTTTTTTTTTTTTTTTTTTTTTTTTTTTTTTTTCTTTCTTTTTTTTTTATTTTTATTTTTTTTCTTATTTTTGTTTTTATTATTTTTTTCAGTGATTTTATTTTTTTTTTTTTATTTATTTTTATTTTTTCTTTTTATTTTTGTTTTTTTTTTTTTTTTTTTTTTTTTTTTTTTTTTTTTTTTTTTTTTTTTTTTTTTTTTTCCCCCCCCCCCCCCCCCCCCCCCCCCCCCCACCCCCCCCCCCCCCCCCCCCCCCCCCCCCCCCCCCCCCCCCCCTTTTCATCATCAAAATTATTGTGCAGGAGCTATCAAAATGATACTCTTTTTTTTATATCTACTGAAGCCATCAGTGCTATTGTAAAATCATATTGCTATCATAAGTTAGTTTTACTATCATTATTTATAATTACTATTGTTGCCAATGCTCTAATCCTCCTCATTGATATTGCAATTATAACTGTCATTATTATTAAGAACAATAGATACAAAAGCCTAAGAAACTGAAAAAAAAAAAATCCTTAAAGAAATCCAGTAAAAGTATAGAATGACTGAAGTTCACAATCATATTTTAAGGATATTCCTTCTCTAATAGATATACAGTGATTATGTCTGTTTTCCTTCTTTTGTAACATGTGCTTATTATTATGGGACACACAATCGACATTTGTAGAAGGGAACAACTTTTAACCTGTATCAGATTCGTGAGATTGGCATCACTTTTAAATCAAGAGTTTCTCTTTTGTCCCTCCACAACTATACCATTATAACAACTCTGTCAATTTAATTTTACAATTGTCGCTTTGATTACTATTACCATTTTACTTAGCACTATAACTTGCATTAGCACTATTATAATCATTACTGTTGATGTTCCTGTTTACTTTTTGCTATGAATATATTTATAAGACTGGTAAACACATCCATATCAATATGGCCGTAGGTAAATTTTAAAAGTAAAAAGTATTCGTAAAAAGAAGAAAAAAAATACAAAGGTGAGAAAAACACAACATACTTCTGACAAAATATTATATATCATTGATCCACTGAAAGCAAATATAATCTTAAGTACCTTGAATATCAAGTACATTATATACACAGCATCAATCAAATCAAATAAACACTTTATGAATAATATACTCAGTCACAATAATCCTCATAACGTATACACAAAAGCACCACAGGGTATAACACCCTTGAATGCTCACATTTTTGGATTGTAACAGGAAGGAGAGAAGTAGTGGTGTTTTTTGATCTTGCATCTAAAAAAAAAAAAAAATAAAAAAAAATAAATAAAAAAATAAATAAATAAATAAATAAATAAATAAAACAAAGATAAGACCAAAGTGAATGTAATTTTTCGTGTAATTCAGAGATGGTGTTTATTTGTGAATGTTATTGTTAAATTATGCAAAAGGAAAATATATAGTAACAGGTACATAGTAAGGAAAGAATATGTAATAAATTTGAATACTATAAAAATATTTTAACAATAAAGATATATATATGTTGCCTAATATCATTTAACAACTACATTACTCTAACATCAAAATAAATATGTTTACCATTTACTGAACTAATAAAACATCACAACTATTTAAAATGGAATAAATATTCACAACCACTCCAACTTATTTAGCAAGCATAATCATAATATATTTATAATAAGCTTAGACCAACAGATTTGAGTCCTGTAAGATAGGTTTGTTTTCAACAATCACCCTTATAGGAAGAGTCAATAAAGAACAGACAGGTACATATAAGAAAACAGCCTAATATCCAATTTTAAACTATTAAATAATCAAAAAATAGTTCTATGCCCCTTACATGCTGCAAATAAATAACACAGTTATAACAAACACATGTAGTTTTCAACTTGAGATTATGAGGTTGTCTTCAATAATGGCCAAATCAAATAGTAATAAAGAAATTAGGAAGACAAAAGGACTAATCAAAATATACAGGTAGAGAATAGTCACTGTCTGTATGACAAAACGATATGAAGTTTTTTACATCCATCTGTGCACATAATCTATGGTAAGATAAACTGCGAGATTAATAGACAAAGCTTTTATATATGATCCCTTCTTCCAAAACAGAGAAAGCTACAAAATATCATTGATAATGATTAAAATATGCAAGCAAAACTTTGTTCAAAAACAAGCAGAATGATTTACTTACTACCTGACATGTGAAAATACAAGCTTACACGTCATTCAGTCTTCCTGCTCAATACAGACTGACATGATGTAAAAAAATAATAAGCAAAAATTATAACTACCTGCAGAAAAGCAAGCAAAACTTTCATTATAATACTGTAAATACCAAATGAATTTTTTGTTTCACATCAATACACTGAAATTTGAAATACACAGTCAACTATTTAAAACTTTTGTTATCATTATCATTATCATTACTTTTATCATTAGTAACATTTTTGCAAGCTATCCAAAAATACAGCTGTATGCATATGTCTCAAAGCCAAAAACAAGAAGAAAATAATGAAAATCACAATGAAAATCATGCTTGCTGAAAGCATCCTAACAACACTTTTATGACTACTGTGCCCAAAAGCCTTATGCGAAAAGAA